>NW_026705087.1:302912-605824 GCF_029867415.1 Vicia villosa | reverse complement strand
ACATTTATCTAGGAGTTTAAATTGCAAGAAAAATAAAAGGCATATTTTTGGATTTTTTATGATTGATTTTAATTATAATTAATGCATGATTAATTAAATTAAAATGAAGAAAAAAGATGAAAATAGATTTAAACCTAGAAATTAAGTTTAAAATATGTACAAAATATTGGTCAATTAATTTTAAAACAAAACTAATTTTTTTGGAATTTTTGAAATTGATTTAAGTTAATTAAAACATAATTATACAAATAATTATACAAATAATTAAAACTTAAAGATAAAATTATCCAAAATATGTACAAAATTAGTTTATAATATATAAACAATATTTAATATAAAGAACAATTTTTTTTTATGATTTTTTGATTGGTTAGAATAATTAAAAAGCAAATATACAAATATATACTAATTAATTATGCAAAATATTGAAATTTTGAAGAAAAAATAAAATATTTTTATTTCAGAAAATAATATATTATTTTAGAAGTCTAAAAATATTTTTTGTGTATTTTTTGGATTTTTAAAACTATCTTTAATTAATTTAGCAAAGAAATTAAAAATAAAAATAGAAAATAAAAAGGAGCAGTTATCCTGTATGATTGATCTGAGGGTCTATGGCATAGGGAGTGTATTTTGGTGCGTTAGATGAAGAATTAATGGAAATCTATGGCCTAGATGCGTGGGCACATGGTACACATGCGTGGGAGTGATCACGTGGGATCACCAAGACTTTCAACAAGTCAGTTGGGCCCCACCATGCACATGTGGATAGTGAGACTTGTTGACCGGCGAATGAGAAGCGCCAGAAGTGCCACGCGTGCTGGTCAATGTTTCCAACTTACTATTCATCTTCTTCAACCTTTTACCTATGGATTTAGCTGCGGATTTAGCTGCAGCATTACCTGCGGATTTTGCTTCAAATTTCCATGCTTTTGAAAACCTACACAAAACAGCCATGAACAAAAACAAAAGGGACCCAGATCGACTTAAAATCACCTCCTGAACACGATGGTGGTGTTAGTTTTGCTATTTGAGCACTGTAACTATGGATTCGAAGAGATTAAAGTTTGAACATGCATGAACATTCATCAATGGTTTTGAGCAATTTTCACGTGGAAACCAACATGTTAAAGCCCAGACCTGCCCTATAGGACCTCATGAACACATTAGAATGATTAGTTTACATTGAGGTTGATTAAATATAGTAAAACGAAAATTGATCATGTATGAATATGAAGAACACTATGCATGTGTTACGACTCTCATGGGACCACACAAAGAGTTTATTCTTACTTTATATGATCTTAGAAGATGATTGGAATGATTGTTTTGTATTGATATTGATTGGAATATTGAATTTGAAAATTACAAAGTGTATGGAAATTTTGAGAAATTTGATGAGTTTTCTTGCTATACTCTTGCTATATTTCGTGGGTGTCCTTGTTGTTGATGTATTCCACTTCTTTTATAGGCCAAGGGCTGCTTGGAAGTGAAGCTAAGAGCATTGATTGCTTTGTTGAAAGTTTGATTTTTAAATATTAAAAATCTTTGAAAACTTGACCAAGTCTTGCTCTCCTTCAATGCACTTGCCTTGTACTTCATTTGGCTGCAGAAAAATGGAGATTCCTTGGGTGAGTCATGCTTGGAAGTTAAGCTACCATTTATCCATCCATTTTCCTTTTAATTTTAATCTTAAAATAAGATAAAATCATGCCAAAAATGGATAAAAAAAGGTGTGGGCTTAGTCTTGGTCGTGGGAGGCCCATAACATCATGGAAATGATGTTTGAATGCTGAAAACTTGGCCCCATTTGGAAAAAATACATTTTTGAGCAATGTTGATTTCATGCCTTTTCCCAAAATTTAGCCAACTTCAACAAGGTGTAAATCCTTCAATTTTTGTCATATGAAGGAGATCTTGCACTTTTTGGAAACCTCAAAGAGTCCTCTAACCAATGCATTTGGTCTCATGTCAAAATGATTTTTGAAGCTCCTTGTGTGTCCTTTTGAAAAAAGTGTCTTTTTGTTGACTTTGAAAATGACCTGTAATGTCTTTGATCATATTTTTCAAATGGTGAATCCAATGACCATGGGATCAATGGCATTTGAAAGATAATTGAATTTCCTTCAAAACAAGCTTTGGTTTGAATTTTTTGGATGAAGGATGAGAGAGTTATGATCAGTCAAAGTTGAGTTGACTTTTCAGGCAAAAACCCTAATTTTGAATCTTAGGGTTTTGTTGATTTTTGATCTTTCCTTGATGAATTATGATCATCCAATGATCAAATGATGAATCCTTTGACAAAATATGGACTTTGACAAAAAATTTCATTTTTGACTGTCTGTTGACTTTTTTGGTCAAACGGGTCGTCTGTTGACTGTTTGAGCTGCTGACGGTGCGTCTGAGTGAATTGAAGTTTGAAAATTTGTATGATGGTACTTTGAGATATATGGATGTGTATGAAATCCATTTGAGCTCTCAAAAACTTGTTGCTCCTGTAAAAACAAGAAAAACCCTGATTAGGGACTGTTTGTGTAGAAGACAGTTAAGCGTACCTGATTTTTGTGCAGTGTTGAGTCTCTGCTAATCGCGTGATATTCAGAAGACTTCTAGAACAAAAATCTTGGAATTTTGAATTGTAAAAGATTGTTTTGATTGATGGTACAAAACACTGAGAATTGTACTGCCAGCAGTTTGGCTGTCAACTGACTGTTCAGATATTGACGTAGCAATTAGAGTGAAAAATCAACAGTCAAAGTTAATTTTCTTTTTTGTTGTTTTTGTTTTTGTTTTATGTAAAAAATGAAAGTTATTTAAATGACTTGTTAAAAACATAGACATAATAAATAACTAATATACTGTTACCAGTACAGTCTGAGTTTCCTGATTCTGCGCCTGCAAAAAGATTTAACTCTGTATCAATTGTGTCAGTAATATTTATCTGTAAATAAATAAATAGCATGTGTGAAGTAATAAACAGTATTTGGCGTTTGCGTAAGAATAAATTCAACTGCAGGCCAAATTACTGTATAAGAAAAATTCTAAAAACTAAGTGTTTCATATGTTAGGACATTTGTTGAAATAATCCATAATTATATGAGACTCTTAATTTTCAGATTGTAGTTTTCTTGAAAAAAGATGTGGGCAAATTTTGGGGTATAACAGTTGCCCCTATTCAATCTTCTTAAACCTGAAGAGATTGTCTGAAATCTGAAGGTAGAAGATGATTGAATATTTAGATGCCCTGAAAATTTGCACTTACCTTGATCAGAAGAGATGTTGGAAGTTGCATTTGAATGTCGTCTGTGAAATGTTGTTGGCAGATTGGATTATTACCTGAGATGGGCTTTCAGATGCCACCCGGCAATTGTGTTGATGGTCTGTTCATCAGAATGAATCCATTGATTATATCTTGATGAAGGATTTGAAAGTCTTTGTGTTGACTGTTTCGGAACCGTCCAAGGTTACCGCTTTAAGTCTTGGAGGATGATTGCTACGGAACTTGTCCAAAGTTTTTTCGCTTTAGATTTTGAAAGTTGATCATTGTGGAACCGTCTGAGGTATCAGCTTTAGATCTTTGATGTTAGATCATTCTTGAACCGTCTGAGGTATCGCTTTAGATCTGCAATGTTAGATCGTTCTGGAACCGTCTGAGGTATCGCTTTAGACCTGCAATGTTAGATCGTTTTGGAACCGTCTGAGGTATCGCTTTAGATCTGCAACGTTAGATCGTTTTGGAACCGTCTGAGGTATCGCTTTAGATCTTTGATGCTAGATCGTTTTGGAACCGTCTGAGGTATCGCTTTGATCTGTAATGCTAGATCGTTCTGGAACCGTCTGAGGTATCGCTTTAGACCTGCAATGTTAGATCGTTTTGGAACCGTCTGAGGTATCGCTTTGATCTGCAATGCTAGATCGTTTTGGAACCGTCTGAGGTATCAACTTAGATCTGTGATGTCTGTTTTAGAGTTGGTAAGTGATCAGAATGAATCTTCGGCTTGATTATATCTGAGAGAACCGCTCATGGAATTCAGGTGAACACTGCATGTGATTGAGAACATCTTTGTCGAAGATATCCGTCTACCTGAAAAATCAAGTTAGTGATATGCAATGTTTATGATGCATGTAAATGTGTGATATTCCCAGAGAAATATGCATGTTATGTTGTGTATGAATATGCGTATGAATATGCGCATGATGCATGATGTATGATGTATGAATATGTGATGTATGAATATGTGAATGTATGAATGTGTGAATATGAATGTGATGTATGAATATATGAATGTATGATGTATGAATATGTGAATGTATGAATGTGAGATGTCGAGCTTCTATCTGGGAAAATAAATTTCCGCCAGTCATCTGGATATGACTATATTGTGATCGTTGATGATCTTTTGTCTTGTTTGAGTACCCTTGGCTGGGGAAATTCTTTGAGAACCCTGGTACTCTGTTGAAGGATCTTTGAATATCTCTTGAGAATGAAAGGTAGTTGGAAGTTCTGATGCCCTTTCAAATGAGAATGAGGAAGATGCATAATCCTCCGATGCACTATCTGACCAAGTCCGGGTGTGGGGATCACACCTTCTGAAGATAGTAATCTGGAACAACCCTGCTGGGGGATAAGACTTCTTTTGAAGAGAAAATCTTTTTGAGGAATTTGCTGAGAAATGTTTCTCTTGGTGGTTTTCTTCTGATGGGATAATGTCCAGATAATTGGGACATTTCCTGAATGCTATTCCTGTTTTCCCTGGTAAACATCAATCATATTCAAATGCACATGTTCATTCAAAATTATCATTGGGACGCTTACGTATTTAAAACAGAAAAAGTGAAAAATGGTGATTTTTGAGCCTAAGCTGCATTGATTTTTGAAAAAGAGCCATGATAGGCTGGTTAGCACAGGGAGACAACAATCCTAGAAGTAGGAAATTGTCAGAAAGTTTTGGAAAATATTTATAAAGATAAATAGCTATGTGAAAACAATCCAGTCAAGTTTCAACTCTGCTATTGCCAATCTGTCTTCGAGCATCTCATCCCTCACTTGTTGGAAGAAAGTGATTGGACTGATCGGTGTCTTTGAGGTGTTGAATCTTGATGGTGAGTAGGCAGCTGAACGGAACACAGTTGTATGCTTCATTCCCTAACTTTTGCCTAGGCCGCCCTTTCAGGTTTTCAGCCTACCGGGATAGTATTTGTTTAGTCTCTAATTTTTGCCTGGACCGCCCTTTCGGGTTTTCAATCCACCGAGACGCTCATTTTTTGCCTAAGTTGCCCTTTCAGGTTTTCAACTTAGCGAGCTGTTTTTTTTCTTTTTAAGAGAAGTATTTTTTGACTATGTCAGCATTCACAGAGTGTGGGAAATCCTCGCCATCCATGGTGGTAAGCAACATGGCGCTGCCGGAGAATATTTTCTTGATTATGAATGGTCCCTCGTAGGTGGGAGTCCATTTGCCTCTGGGATCACCTTGTGGTAAGATGATGCGTTTGACAACCAAGCTGCCAGTTTGGTATGTTTGACTTTTGACTTTTTTGTTGAAGGCTTTGATCATACGCTTTTGGTATAGCTGACCATGACAAATAGCTGCGAGCCTTTTCTCATCAATCAAGTTTATCTGGTCCAACCGTGTTTGAATCCAATCGTCTTCGTCTAGATTGGCTTCTTTCACAATCCTTAGGGAAGGAATCTGAATCTCAATTGGAAGAACTGCCTCCATACCATAGACTAAGGAGAATGGAGTTGCCCCTGTTGAAGTACGCGCAGATGTGCGATAACCATGAAGAGCGAAAGGCAACATCTCATGCCAGTCTTTGCAGGTTACTGTCATTTTTTGTATGATTTTCTTGATGTTCTTGTTGGCAGCTTCCACCGCGCCGTTCATCTTTGGTCGATATGGAGAAGAATTATGATGTTTGATCTTGAACTGTGTGCAAAGTTCAGTAATCATTCTGTTGTTTAGATTTGTGCCATTGTCCGTGATAATCCGTTCAGGGATGCCATACCGACAAATGAGATTGTATTTGATGAACCGGGCCACCACATTTTTGGTGACAGAAGCAAATGAAGCTGCTTCTACCCACTTTGTGAAGTAGTCAATAGCGACCAGGATAAAGCGATGTCTGTTGGAGGCAGTAGGTTTGATTTCTCCAATCATATCAATACCCCACATTGCAAAAGGCCAAGGAGACGTCAGGACGCTTAATGGAACTGGAGGTACATGTACTTTGTCAGCGTATATTTGGCATTTGTGACATGTTCGGGAGTGATGATGGCAGTCTGTTTCCATGGTAGACCAGTAATAACCTGCTCTAAGGATCTTTTTAGCCATTGTATGTCCACTGGAATGAGTACCGAAGGCACCATTGTGTATTTCTTCCATGATCTGTTCTGCTTCCTTCTTGTTTACACAGCGAAGTAAAGTCGAGTCATGGTTGCGTTTGTATAAAGTTCCATTGCTTAGGAAGAATTTGGCAGCAAATCTCCTTAGAAACTTTCTGTCGTTAATGGATGCCCCTTCAGGGTACTCCTGAGCTTCGAGATATCTTTTTACTTCATGGAACCATGGTTTTTCCTCGGTTCCTTCGGTATTGATCTCATTGCAATAGGATGGTTCATCTTGCTTGTAAATGGTGATCATAGGCGCCTCGTTGTCCCATCTGACTTTGAACATGGATGACATGGTAGCTAAAGCATCAGCTAGTTGATTTTCCTCGCGTGGGATGTGTTCGAAAGTGATTTCTTCGAAGTAAAGAATCAAACTCAGCACATATTCTTTGTAAGGAATTAGATTCGGGTGCTTTGTGTCCCATTCCCCTTTGACTTGATAGATTACCAAGGCCGATTCTCCGTAGACTTCCAGGAATTTGATTCTTAGATCGATTGCAGCTTTGAGACCCAGAATACATGCTTCGTATTCGGCTATATTGTTAGTGCAATTGAAGCATAACCTGGCAGTGAATGGTGTATGACCTCCTGTGGGGGAAATGATCACAGCCCCGATGCCGTTGCCAAGTGCATTAGAAGCTCCGTCAAAAACCATAGTCCACCGGGATCCTGGCTCGGGTCCTTCTTCTGGTCCTGGTTGTTTGTAGTCATTGACTAGCATAATGTCTTCGTCTGGGAAGTCAAAGTTCAATGCTTGATAATCATCCACTGCTTGATGAGCCAGATGATCAGCTACCACACTTCCTTTGATTGCTTTTTGTGAAGTGTATTGAATGTCATATTCTGTCAAGATCATTTGCCATCTCGCTATTCTTCCTGAGAGAGCAGGTTTTTCGAACACGTATTTGATGGGATCCATCTTGGAGATTAGGAAAGTGGTGTGATTTAGCATGTACTGTCTTAGCCGGCGAGCTGCCCAAGCTAAGGCACAACAAGTTTTTTCGAGTAGTGAGTATCTTGTTTCACAATCGGCAAACTTTTTGCTAAGATAGTAGATTGCGTGCTCCTTTCGGCCGGATTCGTCATGTTGTCCTAGTACACACCCCATTGAGTCTTCTAACACAGTTAGGTACATTATCAGAGGTCTGCCTTCCACAGGTGGCAACAAGATTGAAGGTTTTTGGAGATATTCTTTGATTTTGTCAAAGGCTAACTAGCATTTGTCATTCCACCTTTCCACTTGATCTTTCTTCAACAGTTTGAAGATCGGCACACAAGTAGTAGTCATGTGGGCAATGAATCGGGCGATGTAATTTAGACGTCCCAAGAATCCTCTGACTTGTTTCTCGGTACGAGGTATAGGCATTTCTTGAATGGCTTTAACCTTGGCGGGATCAACCTCAATACCTTTGCTGCTGACGATGAAACCTAAGAGTTTGCCGGATCTTACTCCAAAGGTACACTTATTTGGGTTCAGTCGCAACTTGTATTTCTTGAGTCTGTCAAACAACTTGTGTAAATGATCCAAATGTTCTTCCTCGGTGTTGGATTTTGCAATCATGTCATCGACATACACCTCTATTTCTTGATGAATCATATCATGAAATAGCGCTACCATTGCACGTTGATAGGTTGCTCCTGCGTTTTTCAGACCAAAGGGCATTACTTTGTAACAAAAGGTTCCCCAGGGTGTTGTGAAGGTTGTTTTTTCCATGTCTTCGGGTGCCATCTTGATTTGATTGTACCCTGAGAATCCGTCCATAAAGGAGAATACCTTGCATTGTGCGGTATTGTCAACCAGTACATCGATGTGTGGTAAAGGGAAATCATCTTTGGGACTTGCCCGGTTCAGATCTCTGTAGTCTACGCACATTCTGACTTTCCCGTCTTTTTTAGGTACAGGCACGATGTTAGCTATCCAAGGAGGATAACTTACAACTTTTAGGAATCCGGCATTGAACTGTTTTTCAACCTCGTCTTTGATCTTTTTTGACATATCAGGCCTACTCCTTCGTAGTTTCTGTTTGACTGGAGTGCTACCTTCTTTGATTGGCAGGCGATGAACTACGATGTCCGTGTCAAGGCCTGGCATATCCTCATAGGACCAGGCGAATATCTCGACGTAGTCTCGCAGCATTTGAATCAGTCTTTGCTTGACGCTGTGTTCTAAATCAGCCCCTATTTTGACTTCTTTCTTTTCTTCGTTGCTGCCCAAGTTGATGACCTCAATTGGCTCCTCGTGAGGCTGTATGGCCTTGTCTTCTTGTTTTAGCAGCCTTGCAAGTTCTCTTGGCACTTCACAATCTTCCTCACTTTCGTTCTCAGTTTGGTAGATCGGATTTTCAAAGTCATGACGGGCAATAGCAGAATCGTTATTGACTGGATCCAGAGTGTATGTGAATCTGCACGTTAATTATGTGAGTGTGTGTGAAGAAAAAACATAGCTATTAGAAAGCGAAGAAAGAAGGAAAAAGGATCATAAAATTTAAATATGCAAGCGTCCCATGATTTTATTGAATGCACATGATCATGATATGATAAGCCCTTATAGAAGGACCGGTGTGCCAAGGCACACGGCTTTCAAGCTCATGGTTCGATTGTTCAGGAACCATTTTTATCTTTGCACAATATACACAAAGAAAACAGGAAATGGCATTTACTCCTGGTCAAAGGAGATCACATCCTCAGCTTTCCAGTTGTTCAATCCACTGTTGTGAGCAGGGAGTATCCAGCTGTTCCAGTTGCAGTTGTCTTTTTCATCTTCCACAGCATTGATTTCATTAGTGGGAAAATGAGCCGGTGATACTTCGGGATAAGGGATATACTCTGCTGGATACGAGAGCCCAGGCTGAGATATCTCTGTTGGCTGAGCGAGATGCTCGATAAGGCCGTCCCATGCAGTCGGGATGATGTTTTGAATAGAGACTTGTGCATCTTGATGAGGAGTGTATGCTGACAGAAAGCAACCCTCGTTATTTGGTATTTCCCTGGCTTCTTCAAGAGCGAAATTGTCATCGTACTGTTCATCCCATCCAGTTGGGATAATGTCCTCCATGGCAATTTGTGAGCTCGGAGGAGCGGAGTATTTCACCATATAGTCATATTTGCCGCTGGGTTCTCCTAGCGTATCCCATACTTCTTTGGGTGGATTTTGATATTGCTCAGTGATGGGACTTGTGAAACTTTCGTCATTTCCAATTTGATCACCCCATCCAGTCGGGGTAATGTCTTCCATAGCAATATAAGAATTCTGAGGTGCGGCATACTGATAATTATACCCGCCGTTTGGTTCTCCCACAGCATCCCACATTCCCATGGAAATGGGTGGAATCTCATCTGGATATGGCCGAATGATATGGTTCAAGAACACTCCTTCATCTTCAATAGCGTTTACTTCTTGGCTTGCGAGGTGTGACATCAATCCTTCAGAACGAGGACCTTGATCATTCTTTTGATTTTCACTATCATAGCCCAGACCTAGTTTGTCAGACTTGTAGGGTATATCGGGAAGCTGTCCCCATACTGTGCAATCACCCTGTTCAATCATGGCTTTGGCATCTTTGAGAGAAGCCATAGTTGTAGTTGGAGTAGCAGGAATATGCTTGGTGGTAGAGACATCTGGAGAGACCACCTCAAATGATTGGCATGGAGTTTCGATGAATTCGTCCTCCAACTCAACATATTTGGAATTGCTTAGGTGACTAACCACATATTCCTCTTCGCCATAGACTGTGACAATCTTTCCTTTTACTGGATATTTTAACTTCTGATGCAAGGTAGAAATTACAGCGTTTGCCCCATGTATCCAAGGGCGTCCAAGTAAACAGGAGTAGGCTGGGTGAATTTCCATTACGTAAAAGATAGAATCGAAGATCTGAGAACCCACTCTGATTGGGAGATTCACTTTTCCGTATACCGTTCTGGTTGACCCGTCAAAGGCTCTTACCACAACATCACTTGGCTGTAACACAATTCCTTCGAAGTCAAGCTTTTCTAGTACTGTTTTCGGTAACACGTTCAGAGAAGAACCGTTATCTACTAGCACATGAGATAGAGTGGTGCCATTACATTCAATGGAGATATGTAAGGCTTTGTTGTGATTTTTCCCAGCAGGGGTTAGATCCACATCGGAGAAACCGAGACCATTGCTCACGGTTAGATTGGCAACACAATTCTCAAATTGGTCGACTGAGATCTCTTGAGGCACATGTGCAGCTTTTAGGAACTTCATCAGAGCTTTGGCATGAGCTTCTGAATATTTTAGCAGAGCTAGCATTGAGATTTTTGAAGCAGTGTGCCCCAGTTGCTCAACAATATTGTAATCACTTTTGCAGATGATTTTCAATATTTCCTCCATTTCTTGCTTCGATGGATCCTCAGCGGTGATCTCCACCGGGGTTTGAATTTGTTCAACTTGTGGCTCTTTGCCTCGAGCGTTGACATTTTGATTAGGAACTGGGACTCGGACTGGACCAGCAGCAACATTTGGAGAAATTTCTGGTGAAAAGATTCTTCCACTTCTCGTGATCTTGCTGGTACCCACAATATTACCCACAGTTGGAGTAGTTAACTTTGCGGTCTCTTCAGTCGAGGTACCCTGCTTAATTCCATGAACATAAACATTAGTGTCATATCCCCATGTGTCATACCCTAATTTTTGACCCCCCTGAGATGACATATCTTCAGGATTTTAATCAAGTCAAAGTAAGTACCCAGGGCAGTCTGGCATTCAATCGAGGGTGTTCAAAGACAAGAAAACTCAGGCAAAAGATCAATCAATAGAGGGATTAGTCTCTAATACAATCATGAGACTCAAAAGCCTCATTATTTCACCTATGATTGATTAGACACCCAGTCATCTAAGTACAGAATTACTCAGATCAACAGACTAGGGTTTGGAGCCTATCAAGGACTAAAATCAGGGATCACCTTTGGGAAACCCTAAAAAACCCCAGGGGATCATTCAAAGACATCAATCATCTTCAAATAGCTCATATGACAAGATCCACTGGACATCACACCTCAATTCAAAGTCTACACTCATCATTGTCCTCTGGTCGACAATTAGGGTTTTTGACCTAATTCACCAAGATAGTTGACTTTTAATCAGGGCATGGATCCAAAACTCAAGACATGATTCAAGAATCTCTACTACCTCAATATAATCTATTTACATCATTCATTTGGGGAGAAGATCTTGATTCTACACAAAAGTCCAAATCTCACCATATCTGGAAAAAAGTCAACTGTATGGGATCACCATTGACTTTTAAGATTTTTGGTCAAAACATGACTTTCAAGGATCAATATCATCAATATATGGATATTAAAGTCATTTGACCAAAGAAATTCAAAGAAATTCATCAAGGAGCAAAAAGTCGGGAATTAGGGTTTTTGAGGGCACTGTGAGAACTCAAAATTTCACCTACACAACTCAAAAAACTTCCAACATGAAAGTTGTAGATCTTGCAAAATAAAACAACATCTTACAAAGGAACTTTTTTCAAAAGATCAATCATTTAAGAGTTTTGGAAATTTTGGAGTTTTAGGTCATAAACACTTAGAAATTTTTCTAAGTGTTTTAACCTAGTTTTCTTCCAACTTTGGCCTCATTTTTCACAAATTTGCCAAAGGATTATGAAGAAACTCCAAACTAATGATTTGAAGTAGATGTTTAGGGCTTTCCAAATTGTGTTCAACCTTCTCCAAATTCATTTTGAGCTAAGAGTTATGCTTGTTCAAAGTTGGCCTCATGAAGTGAAATTATAGGTCATGCATCATTTTGGAACTTTGAAATTTTGTGCACATGACCTCAATTATGGATGCTACACGACCCATAACACATCTGAAAACATGCCAGGCATTCATTTTCACCATACCATAAGGATTGAAGAAGATTCTAAAAACAAGAACATGTGATTATGTAATGATTACATTTGTGAATTTATGGCAAATTGATGAATCACCCAAGGAATCTTCTCACCAACCAATTAGAGCTCATTTCTGGCTCAGAATTGTCCCCTAAGATCAAGCAAAATCGAGGGCTAGGGGATTGATCAAATGGAATCAAAATTCTCATCATTGCATAAGAGATATTTGCAAACTTCCTTCATGCTTAAGAAACCAAACTTCTTTCATTAAGCAAGCTCACTCTTCTGCAACTATACTGAACCAATTGCCTATAAATAGAGGCCTCATTCTCATTCAAAAAACACACCAAAGCAACAGAATTCTTGCTTTCTCTTTTCTTTCTTCATACTTAGTTTTTTCAAAGGTCCTTTGGCAAGAAGACTCGAAATCTTCAAACCAAAGCTCTCTCTTTGAAAATAAGTATTCAAACACATTGAGGGAGGCATTTAGAGGTGATCCAAACCTCTAGAACACTTCTGGGCGTGGAGAATCATCACCTCCACCTCTCATTTGGTGCACTTGCAGTTGGAGGACCATGGAGTAATTCAGGAAGTTTCAAGCCAAGCCAATCATCCAGGCACACTCCTCAGGTCATAGTGAAGCTAACCAGATGGCTGCAGCTCATCTGTAACTCCAAATTCAACAACCTCCATGTCTACTTGAAGCTTAAATCGAGGGAGGTCCATAGAGCAATTCAGAAGGATTCAAGCTCCAATAAGCATTCAGTTAGCATCATTGAGTCTCAAGGAAGCTATTGAGATCATTCATTCAAACCCAGGTGCTCTCAATCATCCTCACGACCTCCATTTTCAGAGGTAAGTTCCTGAACTTCACTTCTTTAATTTAAGCACTCTTTGAGTTAAAGCTCGATTCTATCTTGTTTAGCATCATCAGAGGATTGAAAACCCTCTATCATCATTCATTTATCTTTCAGTATAGCCATTTAATTTGATTTTTAAGTTTTAGGGTTCTTCACGATTTCTGGTAAATTAGTTAGATGTAGTTAATATCAGTCTATGTTAGTTACATATTTAGAATCGTGAGTGAATTTAGAACAAGTTTCATCTTTATATCGCTGCAAATGTTTGAGAATTGAGAGAGTTCAGAAATCCAAATAGTTGGAGCTTGAGGAAGAAGATGACAATGGTGGTGGCGCGCAAATTTCAAACCTCAGGGCAGAGTTTATTTTATATTTAATGATAGGTGTTTCATAAACGACTGAATAACTTGCCCTAGTGGCCACACATGCGCTCTTAGTCTCCTCATGCCCAAGGTCTGGGGTTCGAATTGAAGGATAGAAAAACACTTAGAAAGGGGGGGATTGAATAAGTGTGACTTTAAAAACTTGGACGATAAAAATAAATTGCACAATTATTTTTATCCTGGTTCGCTGTTAACGAAGCTACTCCAGTCCACCCCCGCAGAGATGATTTACCTCAACCTGAGGATTTAATCCACTAATCGCACGGATTACAATGGTTTTCCACTTAGTCTGCAACTAAGTCTTCCAGAGTCTTCTGATCACACACTGATCACTCCAGGAACAACTGCTTAGATACCCTCTAAGACTTTTTCTAGAGTCTACTGATCAACCTGATCACTCTAGTTACAAACTGCTCAGCCAACTGCTAAGACTTCCTAGAGTATACTGATCACACTGATCACTCTAGTTCCTTACAACTTAATGTAATTCTAAGAGTATTACAAATGCTTCTTAAAAGCGATAATCACAATTGTGATATTTCTCTTAACGTTTAAGCTTAATCTCACTAAAATATTACAACAGCAATGTAGTGAGTTGATGAAGATTCTGAGCTTTGATTGAATAGCGTTTCAGCAAGTTTATTTTCGTTCAGAGTTGTTAAGAATTGGTAACCTTGCTTCTCATCAGAACTTCATATTTATAGGCGTTGAGAAGATGACCGTTGAATGCATTTAATGCTTTGCGTGTTCCGTACAGCATCGCATTTAATGTTATACGCTTTTGTCAACTACCTCGAGCCTTGTTCACGCTGTGTCTACTGACGTAGCCTTTAGTAGCTTTTAACGTTCCTTTTGTCAGTCAGCGTAGTCTGCCACGTGTACTTCCTTCTGATCTGATGTTTGTGAATACGACGTTTGAATATCATCAGAGTCAAAACAGCTTGGTGCATAGCATCTTCTGATCTTCTGATCTTGAAGTGCTTCTGAGCGTGATACCATCTTCTGATCTTCAGTGCTTCTGATCTCATGTTCTTCTGATGCTTCCATAGACCCATGTTCTGATTCTGCTTCGACCATCTTCTGATGTCTTGCCAGACCATGTTCTGATGTTGCATGCTGAACCATTTGAGACACAACTTCTGAGCGCTGAATTATGCGTACTCTTTATATATATTTCCTGAAAGGGAAATTGCATTGGATTAGAGTACCATATTATCTTAAGCAAAATTCATATTATTGTTATCATCAAAACTAAGATAATTGATAAGAACAAATCTTGTTCTAACAATCTCCCCCTTTTTGATGATGACAAAAACATATATAAATGATATGAATTTGCGATCAGAAAGAGTAGACGGCAAAAGACAAATTACACAGCTATAGCATAAGCATATGAATATGTCTCCCCCTGAGATTAACAATCTCCCCCTGAGATAAATAATCTCCCCCTGAAATAAATACTCGAAGAACTTTGATAAAAGACTTCCCTGATTATTTCGGTAGAGACGATCATATAAGCTTCTGCCTTCAGAGAATTCATAGCTTCTGACTTCTGCTTCCATTGGACAGCTTCAGAACTTGAATTTCTTTAGATCCTTAGAACACTCACAGCTTCTGATTCCTGCTTCCATCGTGGACAGCTTCAGAACTTGAATTTCTTTGATCTTCAGAACATTTCACAGCTTCTGACTTCTGCTTCCATTCAGGACAGCTTCAGAACTTGAGTTTTCTGGATCTTTTAGAACATTCACATCTTCTGATTTCTGCTTCCCTCGGATAGCTTCAGAACTTTGAATGTCTACCAACATCACTTCATGCTAGATTTGTATCAGAACATTGTTGAATGTACCAGAGCATCATCAGAGCATCTCTACATCCTGAAATGTTACAGAACAAAAACTAAACGACAAAAGTCAGCATGAACGAGTTAGAACATAAAATGTATGTTTGAACACATTATATGTATCAGAGCCATATAGGCTGAAATAATGTATCAGAGCAAATAATGTATCAGAGCCATAGCATTATATGTATCAGAGCAAATAGAATTTTGTCAGAACAGGATAGACAATGATATTCAAATTCTATTATCAGTGCTTCTGATTCATTCTTCTTTCTTGCTTCTGATCTCTGAAGCTTGACAGCACTGAGCTTGCTTCAGTTTCCAAGAGCTTATTCCTTTTACAGAATAACGCTTCTTATGGTTTTGCTTCTAGTGTTTGCTTCTGAAGATTCACTTCACTTCTCTGTACCTGCAAAACACTTAAACCATATAGAACTTGCAGTTCTTGTTAGTGGATGTGTGGGAGCCTTTACCCAGCAACTGATAGATTTAATCAAATCATTTATCATTTATCTTCTCCCCCTTTTTGTCATAACATCAAAAAGAATATTTCAAAAGATTCAGATGTATAAAACGACAAAAGAAAACATTTACTGGAATGTAAAATAAAGAAACTTTTTCATTGATAATAAAAAAAAAGGTTTACAAGAAATTCCTATGTTTAACAAGCAGAAGCAACAAGGAAAAGAAAACTACAAAGACCAAATCCTAGGACCCTAGCTAAGATAACGTCTGTGCCAGCATGCCATGAAGGAGTGAAACGCTTCATTGACTGCTTCTCGGGCTTTCAGGCGAGGAGTTAGGGAGACTTGGTTCTGATGCAGATCTTCCACCATCTTTACCAGAGACAGCATTCCCAGCAGGTGAAGATGAGGAGATTTCTTCAGAAGAGACTAAGGGAGAGGAAAGGTTAGATGAAGAGGAAGCTGAGTCTTGAAGGTCGAAAGATGAGGAAGAAGATGGAGATGATGGAGGGCTTTCACCAGGAGGATGAAACACTCGTCTAGAATAATTTCCAGACAACATTGCTTCGAATGGATTCACCTTGAGAGGATCATAGGTGATTTTGATCTTTTTGGGTTTGGAAGGTGATGTTTCAACAGCTTTTCTTTTGTTGTTTTGATCATTTTCATTATTTCCTGGGCTTGATGAAGAGTTCATAATGGGTTTGCAGAAAAATGAACAAGTAGGGTTTGATATGGAAGATAGAGAGAGAAAAAAAAAATAGAGAAAGATGAGAGGGAAAGAGAAGAGTTTGAAGAGTATTTAAAAAGAAATAAAATGAAACGAATGATGAAAAGCATTTAATGTTACGTGACGTGAGGAGAGATAATAAAGACAAATGAGGTGACTAGCACAGTTACCTATGGTCGGTGTCCCTTCAACTGCACGCACGTTTATCCATGAATAGTAACGACAGGTTTACCATCCCGAGATAAAACGTGACAGCTGTTTTGCTTTAAAAGAGGTTCTGAATCAACTTAGACAATGAAACGTTAGTAATAACCGAATCATAATTTCTAAAAGAATTCAATCAGAACTTCTGACAAAAAAAAATGTTCCACATTCATTTCAGAAGATACTCATACATGAGAACTTCTCATCTTCTCATTCTGGGCATGAATTCATACTGATGTTCTTCAGAATGAACTTAAACCTATCTTCAGCCAGGGGTTTTGTAAAGATATCAGCCCATTGATGGTCTGTATCAACAAAGTTTAAAGATATGACACCCTTCTGAACATAGTCCCTTATGAAATGATGTTTAATCTCAATATGTTTAGCTTTTGAATGAAGAATAGGATTCTTAGATAAACATATAGCAGAAGTATTATCACAGAATATAGGAATGTTACTCTCATATATCTGATAATCTTCCAACTGACTCTTCATCCAGAGCATCTGTGTACTACAGCCAGCAGCAGCAACATATTCTGCTTCTGTCGTTGATAGAGCAATAGTTGCTTGCTTCTTGCTGTACCAGGAGATCAAATGACTTCCAAGAAATTGGCAACTTCCTGAAGTACTTTTTCTTTCAATTCTGTCTCCAGCATAATCAGCATCACAGAATCCTACTAAGTTGTATTCTTTAGATTTTCTGTAAACTAAACCAACATTAGTAGTACCTTTCAGATACCTTAGAATTCTCTTAACAGCAGTTAAATGAGATTCTCTAGGATCTGATTGGAATCTAGCACACAAACAAACACTGAACAGAATGTCAGGTCTAGAAGCAGTCAAATATAGAAGAGATCCAATCATACCTCTGTATAACTTTTGATCTACCTTCTTACTTACCTCATCCTTACCTAGGATGCATGTTGGATGCATAGGAGTTTTGGCTTCTTTGCAGTCCAGAAGATTAAACTTCTTTAGAAGTTCCTTCACATACTTGGTTTGGTGAACATACGTTCCTTCTGATGTTTGATTTATTTGTATTCCAAGGAAATACTTGAGTTCTCCCATCATGCTCATTTCAAACTCAGCCTGCATAGACTTAGCAAACTCCTTTCCAAGTGTAGCATTAGATGTTCCAAAAATAATATCATCTACATATATTTGACAGATTAAAATATCCTTTTCAAAGGTTTTACAAAAGAGAGTAGTGTCCACTTTTCCTCTAGTGAAACCATTATCTAGAAGGAAAGAACTTAAGCGTTCATACCAAGCTCTGGGAGCCTGTTTCAATCCATACAATGATTTCTTTAGTTTAAAAACATGATTAGGAGACATATAGTCTTCAAAACCAGGAGGTTGATGGACATAAACTTCTTCATCTATATAACCATTTAAGAAGGCACTCTTAACATCCATTTGATAGAGAGTGATGTTATGTTGAGTGGCAAAAGAGATTAATAGACGAATAGATTCTAACCTGGCCACTGGTGCAAAGGTTTCTGTATAATCAATCCCTTCTTGCTGACTATAACCCTGAGCCACCAGTCTGGCTTTGTTTCTTACCACTTCACCTTTCTCACTGAGCTTGTTTCTGAAGACCCATTTTGTACCAATTATATTGAATCCATCTGGTCTAGGAACAAGATCCCAAACATCATTCCTTGTAAACTGATTCAGTTCTTCTTGCATAGCAATTATCCAGTCTGGATCTTCTAGAGCATGATCAACAGAAGTTGGCTCGATCAAAGATACAAGACCTAATTGACAGTCTGCATTGTTCCTAAGGAATGCTCTTGTTCTGATTGGATCATCCTTCTTTCCAAGAATGACATCTTCTGAATGACCAGAGATGAGTCTGGATGATCTTCTGACAGATGGTTCTTCAGAAATACTTAGATCCTCCAGAGAAGCTGATACTTGATCTTCCGATTCTTTGCTTCTGAGAAGCTCTGCTTCTGATGCGTTGCTTCTTGGCTCAACAACTTCTGATATGTCAATATCATAACCTGCAAAATTATCAACCTGCTTTGGTTTTTCAGAACCAAGCTTATCATCAAACCTGATATTGATTGATTCTTCTACAACCAATGTTTCAGTATTGTATACTCTGTAGCCTTTTGAGCGTTCAGAATATCCAAGAAGGAAACACTTTTGTGCTTTGGAATCAAACTTACCAAGATAATCTTTAGTGTTCAGAATAAAGCATACACATCCAAAAGGATGGAAATATGAAATGTTGGGCTTTCTATTCTTCCACAATTCATAGGGAGTCTTATTTAGAATAGGTCTGATAGAGATTCTATTCTGAATATAGCATGCAGTGTTTATTGCTTCTGCCCAGAAATGCTTAGCCATATTGGTTTCATTGATCATGGTTCTGGCCATTTCTTGCAGAGTCCTATTCTTTCGTTCTACAACCCCATTTTGCTGTGGAGTTCTAGGACAAGAGAAATCATGGGCAATACCATTTTCTTTGAAGAACTCTTCAAAGGATCTGTTCTCAAATTCACCACCATGATCACTTCTGACCTTTATGATTTTACACTCTTTTTCAGATTGAATCTGAATGCAGAAATCAAAGAACACTGAATGAGTCTCATCCTTGTGTTTCAAGAATTTTACCCACGTCCAGCGACTATAATCATCTACGATGACTAATCCATATTTCTTTCCTCTGACAGATGCTGTTTTGACTGGTCCAAACAGATCAATGTGCAAGAGTTCTAATGGCCTTGAGGTAGAAACAACATTCTTAGACTTGAATGCAGGTTTGGAGAACTTGCCCTTTTGACATGCTTCACAAAGAGCATCTGATTTGAATTTCAGATTAGGGAGACCTCTGACCAGATCCAGTTTGTTAATCTGAGAAATCTTTCTCAAACTAACATGACCTAATCTTCTGTGCCAGACCCACTGCTCTTCAGAAATAGACATACGACAAGTCACCTTCTGACTCATAAGATCTTGCAGATCAGTCTTATAAATGTTGTTCTTCCTCTTGCCTGTAAATAGGATTGAGCCATCCTTCTGATTTACAGCCTTGCAAGACTTTTGATTGAAGATTATATCATAACCATTGTCACTTAATTGACTGATAGATAAGAGGTTATGAGTTAATCCTTCTACAAGAAGTACATTAGAAATGGAAGGAGAGTTACCAGACTTTATAGTTCCAGAGCCAATTATCTTGCCCTTCTGATCTCCTCCAAACTTGACTTCTCCTCCAGACTTAAGCACCAGGTCTTGGAACATAGACCTTCTTCCTGTCATGTGTCGTGAGCATCCAGAGTCCAGGTACCATGACATGTTGTGCTTTGTCCTTCTTGCAGCCAAGGATATCTGCAATAGGAATAATCTTATCCTTAGGTACCCACATCTTTTTGGGTCCTTTCTTGTTAGATTTTCTCAAGTTCTGATTGAACTTGGGTTTAACATTATAAGCAATAGGAGGAACAGCATGATAATTCTTAATGTGAGTTTCATGATATTTCCTAGGTTGTGTCACATGCTTTTTGGTGTGTGTTATGTGAAAACTTTGAGCATGTGAAGTGTGCCTAATATCATGGGAGTGGCCATACTTGAACTGATCATACAATGGCTTGTATGTGATTTTCATTTCATTAACAGGTTCAAGTTTGTATGGGGTTTCACCCTCATAACCAATGCCAACTCTTTTGTTTCCAGACACAGCATATATCATAGAAGCTAGCTGACTTCTGCCAA
Source organism: Vicia villosa (assembly GCF_029867415.1). Taxonomy (NCBI): domain Eukaryota; kingdom Viridiplantae; phylum Streptophyta; class Magnoliopsida; order Fabales; family Fabaceae; genus Vicia; species Vicia villosa. The sequence goes on along the minus strand of NW_026705087.1, from coordinate 585,359 downwards.
TACTTCTAGATAAGAACTTCCTGAAACTTAAATCATATTCTTTCAGAATATGGTTTAGACTAGGAGTGGATTTTTCTGAATCAGAAGGAGATCCAACATTATTGGATAATTTTAAAAGTTTTTCTTTTAATTCAGAATTCTCCAACTCAAGCTTCTTTGTTTCAAATTCAAATTGCTTTTTCAGCTTTTTGTATTTGAGACTAATCTGAGACTTGAGTTCCAGAAGTTCAGTTAGACCGGAAACTAACTCATCTCTAGTAAGTTCAGAAAATACCTCTTCAGAATCTGATTCTGATGTAGATTCTGATCCGTCATCTTCTGTCGCCATCAGCGCACAGTTGGCCTGCTCATCTTCTGAATCATCTTCTGACTCATCCCAGGTTGCCATAAGACCTTTCTTCTTATGAAACTTCTTCTTGGGATTCTCCTTCTGAAGATTTGGACATTCATTCCTGAAGTGTCCTGGTTCATTGCATTCATAACACATGACCTTCTTCTTGTCAGATTCTCCTCGTTCAAATCTCCTTGAACTTCTGAAGCCTCTGAACTTCCTTTGCTTGGTCTTCCAGAGTTGATTTAGCCTTCTGGAGATCAGGGACAGTTCATCTTCTTCTTCAGATTCTGATTCTTCAGGATCTTCTTCTTCGGCCTGAAAAGCGTTAGTGCATTTCTTGATATTTGATTTTAATGCAATAGACTTACCTTTCTTTTGAGGCTCATTTGCGTCCAGCTCTATTTCATGACTTCTCAAGGCGCTGATAAGCTCTTCCAGAGAAACTTCATTCAGATTCTTTGCAATCTTGAATGCAGTCACCATAGGACCCCATCTTCTGGGTAAGCTTCTGATGATCTTCTTTACGTGATCAGCCTTGGTGTATCCCTTGTCAAGAACTCTCAATCCAGCAGTAAGAGTTTGAAATCTTGAAAACATCTTTTCAATGTCTTCATCATCCTCCATCTTGAAGGCTTCATACTTCTGGATTAAGGCTAGAGCTTTAGTCTCCTTGACTTGAGCATTTCCTTCATGAGTCATTTTCAAGGACTCATATATGTCATAGGCCGTTTCCCTGTTAGATATCTTCTCATACTCAGCATGAGAGATAGCATTCAGCAAAACAGTTCTGCATTTATGATGATTCCTGAAAAGCTTCTTTTGATCATCATTCATTTCTTGCCTTGACAGCTTTGCGCCACTGGCATTTACTGGATGTTTGTAACCATCCATCAGAAGATCCCATAGATCACCATCTAGACCCAGAAAGTAACTTTCCAGTTTATCTTTCCAGTATTCAAAGTTTTCACCATCAAATACCGGCGGTCTAGTATAACCATTGTTACCGTTGTATTGCTCAGCAGAGCCAGATGTAGATGCAGGTGTAGGTGTAGACTTTTCACTTTCATCAACCATCTTTTACTGAAGCGTTTTTCTCTTCCTGAATCTTTTCTAAACACGGTTAAGTGCTTGCACCTTAGAACCGGCGCTCTGATGCCAATTGAAGGATAGAAAAACACTTAGAAAGGGGGGGATTGAATAAGTGTGACTTTAAAAACTTGGACGATAAAAATAAATTGCACAATTATTTTTATCCTGGTTCGCTGTTAACGAAGCTACTCCAGTCCACCCCCGCAGAGATGATTTACCTCAACCTGAGGATTTAATCCACTAATCGCACGGATTACAATGGTTTTCCACTTAGTCCGCAACTAAGTCTTCCAGAGTCTTCTGATCACACACTGATCACTCCAGGAACAACTGCTTAGATACCCTCTAAGACTTTTTCTAGAGTCTACTGATCAACCTGATCACTCTAGTTACAAACTGCTCAGCCAACTGCTAAGACTTCCTAGAGTATACTGATCACACTGATCACTCTAGTTCCTTACAACTTAATGTAATTCTAAGAGTATTACAAATGCTTCTTAAAAGCGATAATCACAATTGTGATATTTCTCTTAACGTTTAAGCTTAATCTCACTAAAATATTACAACAGCAATGTAGTGAGTTGATGAAGATTCTGAGCTTTGATTGAATAGCGTTTCAGCAAGTTTATTTTCGTTCAGAGTTGTTAAGAATTGGTAACCTTGCTTCTCATCAGAACTTCATATTTATAGGCGTTGAGAAGATGACCGTTGAATGCATTTAATGCTTTGCGTGTTCCGTACAGCATCGCATTTAATGTTATACGCTTTTGTCAACTACCTCGAGCCTTGTTCACGCTGTGTCTACTGACGTAGCCTTTAGTAGCTTTTAACGTTCCTTTTGTCAGTCAGCGTAGTCTGCCACGTGTACTTCCTTCTGATCTGATGTTTGTGAATACGACGTTTGAATATCATCAGAGTCAAAACAGCTTGGTGCATAGCATCTTCTGATCTTCTGATCTTGAAGTGCTTCTGAGCGTGATACCATCTTCTGATCTTCAGTGCTTCTGATCTCATGTTCTTCTGATGCTTCCATAGACCCATGTTCTGATTCTGCTTCGACCATCTTCTGATGTCTTGCCAGACCATGTTCTGATGTTGCATGCTGAACCATTTGAGACACAACTTCTGAGCGCTGAATTATGCGTACTCTTTATATATATTTCCTGAAAGGGAAATTGCATTGGATTAGAGTACCATATTATCTTAAGCAAAATTCATATTATTGTTATCATCAAAACTAAGATAATTGATAAGAACAAATCTTGTTCTAACACGAATCCCCCTCGCCCCAGACTTTTTATTCCTTTTATTTTTTTTCATGATTTACATGCTTATCTGAAAATATAATGTGTTGGATGTGTATCACTATCACCATGCGCGCGCTGGCCCAGTGGTTTGGTTTTGGGTATGTGACCTAAAGGGCGTGAGTTCAAGCCTTGGTGGAGACATTCCTAATTTTTTATCACTTGTCACACCTATTTTCTTCACAACTTCACACAATTAATTCACCTATCAAATTAAATCATTTTCACTTCATTTTTCATACACCTATTATTTAATATATCTATTTTTGTGAATAGTCAAAAAATCATAAAAATATTATTTATTTCATGTATTTTAATTAGGTTTAAAGTAGTATGTTTTTAAGTGTTTTCTTAAATACTTTAAATATATATTGTCACTTTATTTTAACCTAATCATTTTGTAAATAATTTTATGATAAAACCCTAATTGTTTAGGTCTTAATTAGGTAAAAGATCTTTATTTTTACCTTAATTAAGTTGACTTTTGTCAATTTTCAAAACTGTTTTCAATCTCCGAACAAATCAAATGATTAAGGTTCTTAAACAACAGAACCTTATATCATTTACAAATCATTTTCAAATTGCTCTCATAACCAGTACTGTAAAGTACTGGGCCTCTAATAGAGTGTAAGTCCCAAAAACCTTCTCTTCTTAGCTTGTTTTCAAAACTGTATTTTCAAAATCTTCTTTCTGTTTTCAAAACATTCTTCTGGTATTTGAAGGGCATTATTCCCGGTGAAACTCTTCAGATACCTATGTGACCTTTGTCCATTTTCACTTCTTCTGTTTTCAAAAACCATTAACTGTTTATAATAAATATTCAACTGTTATCAACAAAACAACAAAAATTACTGTTGAGGCTTTGTACATACTTCTTCAAAGGCCTCCACTCCATCCAGGTTAGGCTTTACAAGCTTTCAATTTACAGTCTTTATTTAAATTACTGTCAAATATAAACTGTGCATATATTAGTTTAGAACTACGTTTGAGTATAAACCTTAGGACAGTTAAACTATATATATATATATATTATAGGAATATGGCCTAGGATTGAGAATGTCTTCCCGGTGAAGGCTCTTTCCTAATTAGAGATCTGTAGTTCAAACCCCCAAGATGAATTATTCCCGGTGAAACATCTTGGTAAAAACCTTAGAATCCAAATAATAGGGCACATCCACCCAAAGAGGAATTATTCCCGGTGAAACCTCTTACCCATTTGCTTAGAGCCAAAATAAGTTCAAAACTACATAGCTTTCTCTTGTGCTATAACAAGGACCCTCGATTAGCCTCCTTTTGGGCTTTATACAAGGACCCACAGGCTTCTTAAAAGCATTTCCAGCTTCCTCTTGAGCTTGTATACAAGGACCCATCAGGTTTCTTATAAACATAGGAACAGGTCTTTAGTCACCTTTTAGCCTACCCTGGTGAGTTTTCTTCCAATTTAAACCAGACTTTAAACAAGCTAAGTTTGTCTCAATTTTGCATTGAGTACACCTTTTGGAATGAGAGACATGGACAGTCTCTGTCACCCTTATCTCTATCAATCTTCCTTAGCAGATTCTAGGATCCATGTTTACTTCTCCTCAGCATGTGTCAGCCTTCATCTTGGGCTTTAAACAAGAAGTCTCCACTAGATAATCTTTCTGCCAATCATTTTCAATAAAAATCCCTGGAAAGGGTTAGCCTCCAAAATCATTCTTTCATTTTTATAAAATCCCTGGAAAGGGTTAGCCTCCAAAATCATTCTTTCATTTTTATAAAATCCCTAGAAAGGGTTAGCCTCCAAAATCATTCTTTCATTTTTATAAAATCCCTGGAAAGGGTTAGCCTCCAAAGTCAATTAATAAATGTCAAAAATAAAGATTCATTTCTCTTAGGAGATAATTTCCCCAAAAAAGTCAAAACCCCTGGAAAGGGTCAGCCTCCAAAAACATTATAAAGTCAGTCTTTTAACAGACAAATTCACCAGCTGAGTCAAAATCCCTGGAAAGGGTTAGCTTCCAAAGAAAAACAGTCTTTTAATAAATAAAATCTCCTCAATAGAGTCAAAACCAACAAAAACAGTTAGCCTCAACCTTGGGCTTCATACAAGGCACCAAACAATAAAACTCCCCTGTCAAGAGTCAGCCTCAACCTTGGGCATTGTACAAGGCAGATAATAGAGTCTCCCCAGTGAGTTCTTCATCATCTAATAGCCACAACCTTGGGCTTTGTACAAGGCAGATTAAACCATATTTTTGTGTGTCAAAGATTCCTAACACCTAGGATCTTTTCTCCATAGAGTCATCCATACTCAGTTTATTTAAGAGTCAGCCACAACCTTGGGCTTTGTATAAGGCAGAAAATAATGTTTTTTTTTCCTAGCTAGAGTCAGCCTCAATTCTGGGCTTTGTACAGAACACCAAATAAAAATCCATCAAAATAAACACTTTCCAAATAGAGTCAGCCTCAATTCTGGGCTTTGTACAGAACACCAAAATATCCTTTAATTAATCCCCAATGGAGTCATCTCCCAGAGTCAATAATAATTAATAAATCAATCAAAAAGCCTCAAGCTTGGGCCTCATACAAGCCAGCTAAAGTCAAATCTTTTATACAGTAGATAGACATAGCTTATCTCTATAGAGAGATATTTTTACTACTCTACCACATTCAAACAAACAAACATTTCAATTTCAATTTTAATCCAGTCTCCCATTTAGGATTTTGAAAGGCATGAGCTGGCAGTAAAACCCAGACATGTGGTAACTTTCCCTAATTTGGATGAGCATCTTTCTTTCATTTAAGAGGCATTTGACTGGTATACTTGCACATACACAAGTAAGGTCTCCCTCTTGAATGAAATGAATCCAGTTATTCTGTCACTCTTTTAAATGTTTGTGGTAGAATAGTACGAATACCTCTCTGTAAAGATGATTTCATGCCTCTTTACTGTAAACAGAGATTTAATTCCAAGCTTCAACCTTGAGCTTCAAGCAAGGCACCAAAAATAAGTAATTTCCCTAGTTAGTTCCCCGAACTACATTAAGCTCTGACTTCCACTAGGGATATGTAGGCATGAGGTTCACAAGGAATCTCAGCGAGCTAATAAAATACCAAAAATAGTCAGTCTGTCTGTCCGTCTTTCTTTTATTCCATTCAATTCTCTCTCCTAATACAAAGGAGAAACTTTCCCAATCATTAGCAGCAAACACAATCACAATGACACAGAGAAGGTTCCTGTAGAGTACTACAGATATGTAGGGTGCTTAAACACTTCCCTATGTATAACCGACCCCCCGGACTCCAGAATTTCTAGTCTAGGTGAAATCCCCACACTTAGCAAACTCCTAGGGTTTAGTTGAGATCTTTTTTTCCCTTTCCTACTCGTAGGACCAATAAGAAAGTTCGTGTGATATCGTATGAAGAACTGAAACAAAATTCATCCCACCACGGGCACATTCTCCTTCCAAATTTCGCGTGAAGGGTTTAGCGTGCCGTCCTCCCAAGTGAAACGGGGAGGTAAAGAAAACGACCACCACACCATGGGACAGCTTTGTCTGAGGAGTATGGAAATGGAGTTGGACTAGCAATGACTACTGATGCCACTTTGAGTGTAGCAGAAATTTTGAATGGAGCCTTGGCAGAGATTTTGAATGGTAAGCTGGAGATCATTGAGGCATCCTCTATTCTCATCCCGTTTGTAAAGACTCCGCACAGCACGTCCATAGAAGGGAGCCTCTCAAACATAATGATACGGCGATCCATCCATTTTTGAATTCCCATTCTTAGATTTTCACAACCATTGGGCAGGCAGGAGCAGTAAAAGCAGTCGGGGTCACACCCTGGAAAGTAACCAGCTCGGATTAGCTTTCCTTTGACTTCGCAGAGTGGAGTTGATAATTCGTTCACATCATAGATGTAAACAGTGTCCAGGATAGCGTTGACAGTTTTGTCATGCTTTGGCATAGGTGCTGTGATGACATTTGGAGTTTCTGGAGGATCGAACTCAATTTCCCCAGCATCTATCATATCTTGTATTTTATTTTTCAGGGCCCAGCAGTGATCTGCGTCATGTCCTGGACAGTTTGAATGATAGGCACATGTCGCATCAGGGCGATAATTCGGAGAGGAAGTGTTGACATTCTTTGGAGGACCTTTTAATGTGATCAGATCTGCTTTTAGCAAGTGCTGCAATGCCTGAGAGATTGGCATGCTGATTTTGGTGAAATTTCTTCTTGGTGCATCTGGTCGATGCGTATATTTTGGCTGTTGATCTTTTTGAGGTGCAGATGCGGAGATCAGAACTGCCCCTACAGATTGATGCTGCTCACTTTTGCGACTTTTCTGAATTTGTGTTGCATTGACCTCATTTCTCCCGCTGATGGGCCTTTTCGTAGTACCAGAGGAGGAACCTATTTGAATTTTTCCATTTTGAATGCCACTTTCGACACGTTCTCCGGTCAGTATCAGGTCAGTGAAACCTGATGATGAGCTTCCCAACAAATGGCCATAGAAAGGGCCAGTTAAAGTGCCCATGAACATGTCGACTAGTTCGCGATCAGATAAGGGTGGTTGAACCCTTCCAGCCATATCTCTCCACTTTTGTGCATATCCTTTGAAACTTTCTTTTGGTCCCATAGACATGCCCCGTAGTTGAGTACGGGTTGGTGCAAGATCAGCATTGTATTGGTACTGTTTGTAAAACGCAGCAGCTAATTCTTCCCAAGTATGAACCTTGGTATTTTCCAGCTGATAGTACCATTCGAGTTGTGTACCCGACAGACTTTCTTGGAAGAAGTGAATCCACAATTTGTTATCTGTGGTATGAGGTTGTATCTTCCTCACATAGGATCTCAGATGTAGTTTCAGGCAAGAAACTCCATCATATTTTGCAAAGATAGGAACTTTGAATTTTGGAGGGATAACAACATCCGAGATGAGCCCCAGATCATTGAAATCTAAGCCATGTATTGTTTGTACCTCCATAGCTTTCATACGGTCTTCCAGATGTTGGTATTTTTCATTATCCGGTTCGTCCCCAGAATGATCATTTTCTTCATTTGAAGAGAGAGAGGGTTTAGCAGAACCCTGGTTGCTTTGATTGTCTTCTTGTTCATCATCACCGACTGTTTCAGGGATCGGTGGCTTTTTGAACTTTTTGACTGGGATTTTGATCTTCCTTTTCAGGTGACTCACGCCTACAGATCCTTTGGGCTTCTTTTTCTTCTTGATTATCAGGGCTTTCAGTTCTTGTTGCCCCTTTGCCAGTTCCAGAATTGCCACTTGAACTTGGGCATTCTGTGCTTCGAGATTCTTGATGCTCATTTCAGATTCCATCTCTTCTGACTGAAATAAACAGCGAGGAGATGAGAAATCCGTCATGTGAACCTGTTATGCAATGTGTATGACTGGATGCCATGTGTATGCAATGTATGAAATGTATGTGCAATGTATATGAATGCAATGTATGAAATGTATATGCAATGCATGAAGTGAAATGTGTGTGCAATGTTTCAAGGATCTTAGAGTTTAGATTTGTTAAAGAAGAAACAAACGTTAGTTAATCAATTTATTTCTTCTTTTTTTTTTGCTTCTTTTTTCTTTGCCTCATTTGGGCTTACAAGACAGAAATAAAATAAATGATCCTTCAGGTCTCCCATGGACGCTTTCTCTTTGCCCCCAAGAATGTGTTGATCTGCTGTTCTTCTTGAAGCTGTCCGGTGAGCTCCAATATCCTTCTCTCATAGTCTTGACAGTATGATTTGAAGGTGTCTCTTTCCTCTTTGAGTTGAACCCAAGATTTTTGCAACTCTTCTAGGTCAGTTGGCATGTCCGGGTGTAGAATAACTTGAGGTTCATATCCTTCGACCTCTGGTTCAATAGTCACAGGTAGAACAGCAGGATATGGCATAAGGAGTTTCTGAGCATGAGTGCGGACCCATCTGAGGTAGGGTTCCATAGGAATAGAATTCCATTGCCCCAGAGTTTTGCTTTCTATTCTATAGACACTGCCCCATGCATGTATGAACCTTCGTCGGTGTCTATGAGAATCATTCTCGTAATCAAACACAATGCCATGGATAATCATGTCATGAGGACCGTTGCTCCTTGCATATCCGAATTGGCGTAGAGCTAAAGAGGGATTGTAAGTGGTGCCTCCTTTGATGCCGAGGAGTGGCACATTAGGGTACTCTCCACAATGATCAATGATAGTAATGTCTCTTTGAAAGAAGTTGTTCCACCGGATATCTGAATGAGACAAAGACATAATCCTGCGAGACCATTGCATTCTTTGTTCATTTCTCAACACTGATCGGGGAAGATGAAATGTAAACCATCTAGCCAGTAGTGGTATACAGCACATGAGAGTTCCTCGTTTCTTCATGGTACGAGTGTGTAGGGAATGTAGAATGTCTCCCAGCAATGTTGGTACCGGGTTACGGATTAGGAAAAGGTTGATGATGTGTACACTTATGAACTGGTCGGGATTAGGGAATAAAACCAACCCATAGATCAAAAGTGCCATAACTTCCTCAAAAGCTGGATAACTTTTGTTTTCTAGCAGTAGTCGAGCCTTTTCCAACAAGAACTTGGCAAGCAAACCCTTAACTCCACTCTTTGTTTCCCAATTGGACTCGATTTCTGATTTTCGCAGATGTAAAGCAGCAGCAATGACCTCAGGTTTTGGAATCCTTTCTAAACCAGTGAAAGGTAATTGATTTCGAACAGGCAATCCCATTAGTTCAGAGAATTCTTCCAAAGTGGGTACCAACTGGTAATCAGGAAAGGTAAAGCAATGATGTTCAGGGTCAAAGAACTGGAACAGGACCCGTATCATGTCTTCTTCAAATTTTGAGGTAACCAAATGGAGTAGGTGACCATGCCTTTCGGTGAATTGAACATTCCTGGGGAATTCTGACACTAAATCTTTTAGTTCAGATGGTACCGTTGAGATGTTGATTCGGATGTAATCTTTGGTGGCGGGAGCCATTACCTGCAAAAACAAAGGTAAACTCTTTGATCCTTGAAGTGTTTGGTGCAAAAATGATATGCTTATGATGCAAACATGTGGCACACAAAAACAAATCAAACAATAGCCTTAGGTTTAAAGGCTTGCATGGAGCTGATAGGTGATACCCTCCCCACTGAAGTTGAGTTGGTTAAAACCTGTCCTAGAATAGTATTTGGGTTCTATGATCCTTGGAAGTAACATCTCAATACGGCGCTCGAGCGGCCGATCAAAATATTCCTCGAGGATAACTAACTTCGATCAATTTCAAAGCTAGCCACTTAATAGGCCACAAGTCAAGTTCAACTAAAAAGGTTCTAAGACAAATTAGTGTTTAATGACATTTCGGAAGCCTAATATACTCCTTGATCGTTTTCAAGGGACATCAGTATAAACCAAAGTATCGCACTAACGATGACTACCAGATCAACCGTATCGGTACATGCCGTACAGTTTCCTTGGTCTATTGTCATATACTTAAGGTATCTCGAGATTCGGGTTAGAATCTTTCACACAAGCAAAATACCCAAACAAACCTTTGAAAAATAGAGCAATCAAGTCAAACAATTGAAAACATCGAAGTGATCTATTCTCTTAAGGTAACCCCTTTTGAAAACATTTTGTTTTTGAAAGTATGTCCCCAGCAGAGTCGCCAGTTCTGTGGACCTCCGATTTTTTTAATCCCGGGCCATACTGAAGGATAGAAAAACACTTAGAAAGGGGGGGGGTTTGAATAAGTGTAGCTTTAAAAACTTGACCGATAAAAATAAATTGCACAGTTATTTTTATCCTGGTTCGTTGTTAACTAAACTACTCCAGTCCACCCCCGCAGAGATGATTTACCTCAACTGAGGATTTAATCCACTAATCGCACGGATTACAATGGTTCTCCACTTAGTCAGCAACTAAGTCTTCCAGAGTCTTCTGATCACACACTGATCACTCCAGGAACAACTACTTAGATACCCTCTAAGACTTTCTAGAGTATTCTGATCCACACGATCACTCTAGTTACAACCTGCTTAGATAACCTCTAAGACTTCCTAGAGTATTCTGATCCACACGATCACTCTAGTTCCTTACAACTTAATGTAATCAATTCTAAGAGTATTACAATTGCTTCTTAAAAGCTATAATCACAAACTGTGATATTTCTCTTAACGTTTAAGCTTAATCTCACTAATATATTACAACAGCAATGTAGTGAGCTTTTGATGAAGATGAAGATTCTGAGCTTTGAATAGAACAATGTTTCAGCAAGTTAATATGAGTTGTTTTGTTCAGAATCGTTAACCTTGCTTCTCATCAGAACTTCATATTTATAGGCGTTGGAGAAGATGACCGTTGAGTGCATTTAATGCTTTGCGTGTTCCGTACAGCATCGCATTTAATGTTATACGCTTTTGTCAACTACCTCGAGCCTTGTTCACGCTGTGTCTACTGACGTTGCCTTTAATAGCTTCTAACGTTCCTTTTGTCAGTCAGTGTAGCCTGCCACATGTACTTCCTTCTGATCTGATGTTTGTGAATACAACGTTTGAATATCATCAGAGTCAAACAGCTTGGTGCAAAGCATCTTCTGATCTTCTGACCTTGAAGTGCTTCTGTGCGTGATACCATCAGAACTTCAGTGCTTCTGATCTCATGTTCTTCTGATGCTTCCATAGACCCATGTTCTGATTCTGCTTCGACCATCTTCTGATGTCTTGCCAGACCATGTTCTGATGTTGCATGCTGAACCCTTTGAGACAAAGCTTCTGAGCGCTGAATTATGCATACTCTTTATATATTTCCTGAAAAGGAAATTGCATTGGATTAGAGTACCATATTATCTTAAGCAAAATTCATATTATTGTTATCATCAAAACTAAGATAATTGATCAGAACAAATCTTGTTTTAACAATCTCCCCCTTTTTGATGATGACAAAAACATATATAAATGATATGAATTTGCGATCAGAAAGAGCAGACGGCAAAAGACAAATTACACAGCTATAGCATAAGCATGTGAATATGTCTCCCCCTGAGATTAACAATCTCCCCCTGAGATAAATAATCTCCCCCTGAAATAAATACTCGAAGAACTTTAATAAAAGACTTCCCTGATTATTTCGGTAGAGACGATCACATAAGCTTCTGTCTTCAGAGAATTCATAGCTTCTGACTTCTGCTTCCATTGGACAGCTTCAGAACTAGAATTTCTTTAGATCCTTAGAACACTCACAGCTTCTGATTCCTGCTTCCGTTTAGGACAGCTTCAGAACTTGAATTTCTTTGATCATCAGAACATTCACAACTTCTGATTCCTGCTTCCATCTAGGACAGCTTCAGAACTTGAATTTCTTTGATCTTCAGAAAATTCACAGCTTCTGATTTCTGCTTCCATTTAGGACAGCTTCAGAACTTGAATTTCTTTGATCTTCAGAACATTCACAGCTTCTGATTTCTGCTTCCATTTAGGACAGCTTCAGAACTTGAGTTTTCTGGATCTTTAGAACATTCACAGCTTCTGATTTCTGCTTCCCTCGGATAGCTTCAGAGCTTTGAATTTCTACCAACATCACTTCATGCTAGATTTGTATCAGAACATTGTTGAATGTACCAGAGCATCATCAGAGCATCTCTACATCCTAAAATGTTACAGAACAAAAACTAAACGACAAAAGTCAGCATGAACGAGTCAGAACATAAAATGTATATTAGAACACATGATATGTATCAGAGCCATATAGGCTAAAATAATGTATCAGAGCAAATAGAATTTTGTCAGAGCAAATAGACAAATTTTGGATCAAATTCTATTATCAGAAATTCTGATCATTCTTCTTTCTTGCTTCTGATTTCTGAAGCTTGACAGCACTCAGCTTGCTTCAGTTTCCATAAGCTTATTCTTTTTACAGAATAACGCTTCTTATGGTTTTGCTTCTTGTGTGCTTTGAAGATTTTCTTCACTTCTTTATACCTGCAAAACACTTAAACCATATAGAACTTGCAGTTCTTGTTAGTGAAAGCAACTGATTAAATCAAATCATTTATCACATATTTCTCCCCCTTTTTGTCATATCATCAAAAAACAGAAAAGATTCAGAGACAAACAAAAAGAAACACACGGAGGAAGAAGATGATTTCATTGAAGTTCAAACATCAGGTACAGAAGTACATGAAGATAAGTAAGATCAGATGCACAAAAACATATGCAAAGAAAAGAAAGAAACAACACAGACTCAATCTAAGATGGCCCTAGCCTTGACAGGATCTTGGCCAGCATCTCTTGAACCTCATTGTTGTGTCCATCTTGCCTCACCATGAAAGCTCTAAACTCAGCATTGAGTGAGCTTTGCTCATCCTGTCTCTTCTGAATTTCTTCCAGAGTCCTTGCAAGACGAGAAGATTCATCAGAAGAAGCTTCACCGCTTTCAACCACAGGAATAGCAACTTGATCTGTAGCTTCCATGGATAGATCATTTGCAGGGATTTCCTCAACAGGATCTGATTCAGCAACATGATCTTCAACATCTGCTTCTTGCATAGAAGCATCTCCATATTCTGCAGCAGGAATTTCCGAGTCTCCATTCTCAAGTGCCTGAAGAATGGCAGCTAGATTCCTGGGAGCAGAAGGACCTTCAACTTCTGGTGGGTCAACAACTTCTGGAATGACCAAGCTTGGGTCTTTCTCAGAAGGGTTTTCCCTCAGATAGTTAAAGAGAGTCTTGAAGTCTCCGAGCAGAACAGGATAATCAGGAATAAAGATAACAATATCCCTGCATGGATTTGCTTCCATTTCAGCAGCCAGTCTTAATTGTTCCATCTCATCCAAGAAGGGCTTCTCTTCCAACAGATGTTTTCCTTTGAGACTAGCAAACCAGAAGTCTTCATAATTCCTCAGAATTCCACGAGGCCGTGGGGTAGCAGCTACACAGGCTTCCTGAAGTTCTAAAAACAGAGCATCTGATTCTCTGCGAAAGATCCTCCAGAAGTTCCGCATAGCAACATCATTCAATCCAGAACTTTCAGCAATTCTGAGAGTATCAAAGATACTTCTGAGATTCCTCTTTATTTTTTCAAAAACTACACCAATAGGGTATACAGGGCGGAATTTTATTTGGGTTTTTGAAAAGGCAGGGTTGGAAGTGAAGTACGGATGAGGTTCTCTATCCAACCTATAAGAAGATTCTGCTTCAGTATCAGAATCTAACACTACCACTTCAGCTTCAGGACGAGGCTTGGGAGTGTAGTTGCAATCACGGAGCAGCTGCTCATGTGATGCAGAGGTTGGAAGAGGAGAATCACAAAGGTTGTTTTGAGAGGTGGAGGGAGTATGTTCAAAGGTGGCATTGGGAGAAGGTTGAGATGGAAAGAGAGTTTGAAGGGGTGGTATATCCAGAACAGGATTGATGGTAGGTGGAGAGGAAGGAATGGTTATAGGAGAAGATGGAGGTGTAAGAACATGGACAAAAACAGGTGATTCTGATGTGGCTTTTTCTGGTTCAGGTGTAGGGACAACCTCTATTGGTGCAACTTCTGAACGAACAGCAGGAGCAGAATCAGGTTCAGAAATGCATATACCTTTGGAACCTCTCAGAAAAGCTTTGGCCACATCCTCAGTCTTCTTTTGCTTCTTACTCTTCGGCTCTTCAATAATCTTTGCTTTGCCACTAGAGATTTCTTTCCTTCTGACATATGTCAGAACTTCTGATTGATTCTCAGCCTCTTGAGAGACATTTTCTTCATCAGACTCTTGAAGAATCATCTTCCTTTTTCTTGTTTTCTTCTTCTCAACAGCTTCTTTCCCTTTCTTCTCAAACTCATCAGAGACAGACTTAGCAACCTTTGCAATGACCTCTTTAGAAACATCTTGTTTCTTAGAGACAGCAGAAGGATAATCATGCTTTCTTTTAGTCCTTTCTTCCTTCTTCTTATTTATTTTCATTGGAGCACCCTTCTCTTGATTTTTGAGATATTTATTTTCTTCTTGTGATAACAGATACTTAGTTCTGACTACAGGTACCTCACAGTTGAAGAAAGTTTCAAACTCAGCAAGAACAGGTGCTCTTCTGATTCTTGTATCAGCAAGAGGTTGGGGAGTCTTACTGATAGCCTTAATTACTTTCATCTTCTTCAAAGTGAATGCATTCAGACAAGCCCCAGATGTGACAGCAAGGTCTTTCACAATACCTTCAGATTCCAAGCTTTCAACAATCTTTGAGTGCACCAAAAGATTTGAAATAATCCTTCCAAAAGGAATGATTGTTCCACCTTTTTCTCTGAAAGCGTTTCTGGAATCCTTTACTGCTTTCCACAAATGGTTGAAGATGATGTAGATCGCATCAACCTTCTTCTTAGTGGCAATGCAATAAAGAATATACCTTTGCTCATTATTGATGAAATCCGAGGCATGTGTTCCTTTCCTATGGTAGAAACACCCAAGAAGGATCTTTGTCCAGATTTTGTAGACATCTCTCAAATCCTTGACGCTTTTTGTTTCCTTGACATTTGGATAGAGAGTGGACAGAACATCTCCCCAATCTGCCCTTTGATCAATCTCAAAAGCCCCTTCAGGGTTTTTCAGATCAAACATCACTCTTAGGATGTTTTCAGTAATAACAACAAACTTTCCATGGACGAAAGAAAGTATTGATTTTGGAGCAACCACAGCATGTGCCCAGAACTCCTTGACAAGATCCGGATAAACTGGGCCAACGAACTCAGCAAACAACGAGGTCCATCCTTGAAAGATGATGTCTTCTTTAAGATGAAATTCATGTTCTTCAAGGTTGTCAAAATCAACAATAAGTTCACATAGAACTTCTAATTTGTCCTTGGGAATAGAGCATGCAACAACAGGAGTAAGTTGCAAAATTTCTTCTTGGAGATGGTGAGGAACAGATGTATCAACATTTTGGGATGAGAAGGCAGCCATGGATGCAGAATGAACAAAAGACGAACAAGAAAAGAAAACTGGGTTTTCGATTAGGGTTTTAGAAAACGGCTAAGAACTTTTCAAACGAGAGAATGCAAGAAGAAAGAGAGACAAGGGAGCGAAAAAGATATATGATATGATTTGAAAAGAATATAAGGAGACGAATATAAAATAGAGAATGAAAAAGAATAAATAAACAAAATGAATAGTTTCAGAATCAAAAGAAATCATTTTCATTAAATGACGAGTGACGTGAGGAGAGAGATCGTGGTAAAAGAAGTGATTTAAAGCAGTTACCTAGGTCGGCGTCTTTTCAACTGCACGCTTCGTACTGACCGTAGAGACACGTGTTCATCATCAGATAATGGATGACAGGTGTGAAATATTCAATAGGCTTTACGCCTTCTGATTCCGATCACTGCTTCTGAATTGATCAAGTTTCTCTTCTGGAAACACTCCTTCTGAAGTGTGCTGATGTAAATCTGAATGATCTTCTGATCCATTACTTCTGATATACACAGCTTCTGGAGATTCACTTCTTTGTTCTGCAGCTTCTGATAAGACAAAACTGTATCTGCAGAAATTCTTAAGCGGCTTTGTTTCATCGGAACCAAGTTTATCATCAAACCAGATATTGATTGATTCTTCTACAATCAATGTTTCAATATTGTATATTCTGTAGCATTTAGAGCATTCAGAATAATCAAGAACGAAACACCATTGCTTTAGAAACAAACAAAACAGATGGTTCCAAGACTAATAAACTTTCTTTTCTGATCTCTTACGAACATAGTTTCTTCAACAGATTTAAGTACCAGAACTTGGAAGACAGTCCTTCTTCCCTTCAAGTGTTGAGACCAACTTGAGTCCAGGTGACATGACATGTTGACTTTTATTTTCTTTGTCGCCAAGAGAATCTGCAAAAGAAATAGTCTTTTTCTTTGGTACCCACATCTTCTTGGGTCCTTTCTTGTTAGTTCTCCTCAAGTTCTGATTGAACTTGGGTTTAACACTGTAAGCAGAAGGAGGAACAGCATGATAATTCTTAATATGAGTTTCATGATATTTCCTAGGTTGTGTCACATGCTTTTTGGTGTGTGTTATGTGAAAACTTTGAGCATGTGAAGTGTGCCTAATATCATGGGAGTGGCCATACTTGAACTGATCATACAATGGCTTGTATGTGATTTTCATTTTATCAACAGGTTCAAGTTTGTATGGGGTTTCACCCTCAAAACCAATGCCGACTCTATTGTTTCCAGACACAGCATATATCATAGAAGCTAGCTGACTTCTGCCAATACTTCTAGATAAGAACTTCCTGAAACTTAAATCATATTCTTTCAGAATATGGTTTAGACTAGGAGTGGATTTTTCTGAATTGGAAGGAGATCCAACATTATTGGATAATTTTAAAACTTTTTCTTTTAATTCAGAATTTTCCAACTCAAGCTTCTTCGTTTCAAATTCAAATAGCTTTTTCAGCTTTTTGTATTTGAGACTAATCTGAGACTTGAATTCCAGAAGTTCTGTTAGACTGGAAACTAACTCATCTCTAGTAAGTTCAGAAAATACCTCTTCAGAATCTGATTCTGATGTAGATTCTGATCTGTCATCTTCTGTCGCCATCAGCGCACAGTTAGCCTGCTCATCTTCAGAGTCTGAATCATCTTCTGACTCATCCCAGGTTGCCATAAGACCTTTCTTCTTATGAAACTTCTTCTTGGGATTTTCCTTCTGAAGTTTTGGACATTCATTCTTGAAGTGTCCAGGCTCATTGCATTCATAGCACATGACCTTCTTCTTGTCAAATCTTCTGTCATCAGAAGATTCTCCACGTTCAAATTTCTTTGAACTTCTGACGCCTCTGAACTTCCTTTGCTTGTTCTTCCAGAGTTGATTTAGCCTTCTGGAGATCAAGGACAGTTCATCTTCTTCTTCGGATTCTGATTCTTCAGGATCTTCTTCTCTAGCCTGAAAAGCGTTAGTGCATTTCTTGATATTGAATTTTAATGCAATAGACTTACCTTTCTTTTGAGGCTCGTTTGCATCCAGTTCAATTTCATGACTCCTCAGGGCACTGATCAGCTCTTCCAAAGAGACTTCATTTAGATTCTTCGCAATCTTAAATGCAGTCACCATAGGACCCCATCTTCTGGGTAAGCTTCTGATGATCTTCTTTACGTGATCAGCCTTGGTGTATCCCTTGTCAAGAACTCTCAATCCAGCAGTAAGAGTTTGAAATCTTGAAAACATCTTTTCAATGTCTTCATCATCCTCCATCTTGAAGGCTTCATACTTCTGAATTAAAGCGAGAGCTTTAGTCTCCTTGACTTGAGCATTTCCTTCATGAGTCATTTTCAAGGACTCATATATGTCATAGGCCGTTTCCCTGTTAGATATCTTCTCATACTCAGCATGAGAGATAGCATTCAGCAAAACAGTTCTGCATTTATGATGATTCCTGAAAAGCTTCTTCTGATCATCACTCATTTCTTGCCTTGTCAGCTTTACGCCACTGGCATTTACCGGATGTTTGTAACCATCCATCAGAAGATCCCATAGATCACCATCTAGACCAAGAAAGTAACTTTCCAGTTTATCTTTCCAGTATTCAAAGTTTTCACCATCAAATACCGGCGGTCTAGTATAACCATTGTTACCGTTGTGTTGCTCAGCAGAGCCAGATGTAGATGTAGACTTTGCAGTTTCATCAGCCATCTTTTACTGAAGCGTTTTTCTCTTCCTGAATCTTTTCTAAACACGGTTAAGTGCTTGCACCTTAGAACCGGCGCTCTGATGCCAATTGAAGGATAGAAAAACACTTAGAAAGGGGGGGTTTGAATAAGTGTAGCTTTAAAAACTTGACCGATAAAAATAAATTGCACAGTTATTTTTATCCTGGTTCGTTGTTAACTAAACTACTCCAGTCCACCCCCGCAGAGATGATTTACCTCAACTGAGGATTTAATCCACTAATCGCACGGATTACAATGGTTCTCCACTTAGTCAGCAACTAAGTCTTCCAGAGTCTTCTGATCACACACTGATCACTCCAGGAACAACTGCTTAGATACCCTCTAAGACTTTCTAGAGTATTCTGATCCACACGATCACTCTAGTTACAACCTGCTTAGATAACCTCTAAGACTTCCTAGAGTATTCTGATCCACACGATCACTCTAGTTCCTTACAACTTAATGTAATCAATTCTAAGAGTATTACAATTGCTTCTTAAAAGCTATAATCACAAACTGTGATATTTCTCTTAACGTTTAAGCTTAATCTCACTAATATATTACAACAGCAATGTAGTGAGCTTTTGATGAAGATGAATATTCTGAGCTTTGAATAGAACAATGTTTCAGCAAGTTAATATGAGTTGTTTTGTTCAGAATCGTTAACCTTGCTTCTCATCAGAACTTCATATTTATAGGCGTTGGAGAAGATGACCGTTGAGTGCATTTAATGCTTTGCGTGTTCCGTACAGCATCGCATTTAATGTTATACGCTTTTGTCAACTACCTCGAGCCTTGTTCACGCTGTGTCTACTGACGTTGCCTTTAATAGCTTCTAACGTTCCTTTGGTCAGTCAGCGTAGCCTGCCACATGTACTTCCTTCTGATCTGATGTTTGTGAATACAACGTTTGAATATCATCAGAGTCAAACAGCTTGGTGCAAAGCATCTTCTGATCTTCTGACCTTGAAGTGCTTCTGTGCGTGATACCATCAGAACTTCAGTGCTTCTGATCTCATGTTCTTCTGATGCTTCCATAGACCCATGTTCTGATTCTGCTTCGACCATCTTCTGATGTCTTGCCAGACCATGTTCTGATGTTGCATGCTGAACCCTTTGAGACAAAGCTTCTGAGCGCTGAATTATGCATACTCTTTATATATTTCCTGAAAAGGAAATTGCATTGGATTAGAGTACCATATTATCTTAAGCAAAATTCATATTATTGTTATCATCAAAACTAAGATAATTGATCAGAACAAATCTTGTTCTAACACATACCTCTGATCTGTAGAGATACGTGAACTGACTCTTTTTTATCGCTTAATGCTTTCGCATTTTGAAAATTCACAGAGTCGCCACCGACCTTTTATTTTATCCAATTAAGGAAAGGTTTATAAAAGAAACAGAAAAAAGACCTTTAAGAAATTCTGGGTAAGGGGGTAGGTTATACAAAGGGAAGGTGTTAGCACCCTTTGTATCCATGGTTATCCATGGGCTCTTAAGTTTGCTTAGCTCACTTGTTTTTCGATCACTTTTCAATTGCTCTGAAATTGCTCATATGTGGTTTCAAATACCTTTGTAATTTGAATTTTGTAATGATCCGTGTGTGGATGTATACAAAATGCTTGTTTATCTTTCGAAAGATGTTTTGAAAAGAACGTTAACTTTGTAATAATCCGTGTTTGGATGTATACAAAGTATTGTCTTTTTTGAAAGTTTTGTTTTGAAAAACAACAGTGTATGAGAATTTTGTTTGTTTTGATTTGAGCAAGCAAACTAGGAGGTCTACCTTGAGTTGTAAGGTCTTTATCCTTATTTCCTTTAAAAATCTATCCTTTCACCGGATATAAACGCAAGGTTCGATTTTGTACTCAAAACAGTAGAATTTTGACTTTGATTTTGAAAAGAATGAGAAGGGATTACCTTAAAAGGTGCAAGTGTGATTGTGTTTGAATTCAGATATTTTATCTTTGAAGTTAGTGATCTAACGGTTCAATTTTATCTTTGACATACACGCAGTTTATATTTGCTGGAAATTAAAATGCGGAAATGTAAAGTGCGGAAAGTAAATCTACGCTATTACATCGATTGTGCGGGAAATGTAAACTAGCCTATTTACATGAATTTGACATCCTATACATTTATCTAGGAATTTAAATTGCAAGAAAAATAAAAGGCATATTTTTGGATTTTTTATGATTGATTTTAATTATAATTAATGCATGATTAATTAAATTAAAATGAAGAAAAAAGATGTTTAAACCTAGAAATTAAGTTTAAAATATGTACAAAATATTGGTCAATTAATTTTAAAACAAAACTAATTTTTTTGGAATTTTTGAAATTGATTTGAAATTGATTTAAGTTAATTAAAACATAATTATACAAATAATTATACAAATAATTAAAACTTAAAGATAAAATTATCCAAAATATGTACAAAATTAGTTTATAATATATAAACAATATTTAATATAAAGAACAATTTTTTTTTATGATTTTTTGATTGGTTAGAATAATTAAAAAGCAAATATATAAATATATACTAATTAATTATGCAAAATATTGAAATTTTGAAGAAAAAATAAAATATTTTTATTTCAGAAAATAATATATTATTTTAGAAGTCTAAAAATATTTTTTGTGTATTTTTTGGATTTTTAAAACTATCTTTAATTAATTTAGCAAAGAAATTAAAAATAAAAAGGAGCAGTTATCCTGTATGATTGATCTGAGGGTCTATGGCATAGGGAGTGTATTTTGGTGCGTTAGATGAAGAATTAACGGAAATCTATGGCCCAGATGCGCGGGCACATGGTACACATGCGTGGGAGTGATCATGTGGGATCACCAAGACTTTCAACAAGTCAGTTGGGCCCCACCATGCACATGTGGATAGTGAGACTTGTTGACCGGCGAATGAGAAGCGCCAGAAGTGCCACGCGTGCTGGTCAATGTTTCCAACTTACTATTCATCTTCTTCAACCTTTTACCTATGGATTTAGCTGCGGATTTAGCTGCAGCATTACCTGCGGATTTTGCTTCAAATTTCCATGCTTTTGAAAACCTACACAAAACAGCCATGAACAAAAACAAAAGGGACCCAGATCGACTTAAAATCACCTCCTGAACACGATGGTGGTGTTAGTTTTGCTATTTGAGCACTGTAACTATGGATTCGAAGAGATTAAAGTTTGAACATGCATGAACATTCATCAATGGTTTTGAGCAATTTTCACGTGGAAACCAACATGTTAAAGCCCAAACCTGCCCTATAGGACCTCATGAACACATTAGAATGATTAGTTTACATTGAGGTTGATTAAATATAGTAAAACGAAAATTGATCATGTATGAATATGAAGAACACTATGCATGTGTTACGACTCTCATGGGACCACACAAAGAGTTTATTCTTACTTTATATGATCTTAGAAGATGATTGGAATGATTGTTTTGTATTGATATTGATTGGAATATTGAATTTGAAAATTACAAAGTGTATGGAAATTTTGAGAAATTTGATGAGTTTTCTTGCTATACTCTTGCTATATTTCGTGGGTGTCCTTGTTGTTGATGTATTCCACTTCTTTTATAGGCCAAGGGCTGCTTGGAAGTGAAGCTAAGAGCATTGATTGCTTTGTTGAAAGTTTGATTTTTAAATATTAAAAATCTTTGAAAACTTGACCAAGTCTTGCTCTCCTTCAATGCACTTGCCTTGTACTTCATTTGGCTGCAGAAAAATGGAGATTCCTTGGGTGAGTCATGCTTGGAAGTTAAGCTACCATTTATCCATCCATTTTCCTTTTAATTTTAATCTTAAAATAAGATAAAATCATGCCAAAAATGGATAAAAAAAGGTGTGGGCTTAGTCTTGGTCGTGGGAGGCCCATAACATCATGGAAATGATGTTTGAATGCTGAAAACTTGGCCCCATTTGGAAAAAATACATTTTTGAGCAATGTTGATTTCATGCCTTTTCCCAAAATTTAGCCAACTTCAACAAGGTGTAAATCCTTCAATTTTTGTCATATGAAGGAGATCTTGCACTTTTTGGAAACCTCAAAGAGTCCTCTAACCAATGCCTTTGGTCTCATGTCAAAATGATTTTTGAAGCTCCTTGTGTGTCCTTTTGAAAAAAGTGTCTTTTTGTTGACTTTGAAAATGACCTGTAATGTCTTTGATCATATTTTTCAAATGGTGAATCCAATGACCATGGGATCAATGGCATTTGAAAGATAATTGAATTTCCTTCAAAACAAGCTTTGGTTTGAATTTTTTGGATGAAGGATGAGAGAGTTATGATCAGTCAAAGTTAAGTTGACTTTTCAGGCAAAAACCCTAATTTTGAATCTTAGGGTTTTGTTGATTTTTGATCTTTCCTTGATGAATTATGATCATCCAATGATCAAATGATGAATCCTTTGACAAAATATGGACTTTGACAAAAAATTTCATTTTTGACTGTCTGTTGACTTTTTTGGTCAAACGGGTCGTCTGTTGACTGTTTGAGCTGCTGACGGTGCGTCTGAGTGAATTGAAGTTTGAAAATTTGTATGATGGTACTTTGAGATATATGGATGTGTATGAAATCCATTTGAGCTCTCAAAAACTTGTTGCTCCTGTAAAAACAAGAAAAACCCTGATTAGGGACTGTTTGTGTAGGAGACAGTTAAGCGTACCTGATTTTTGTGCAGTGTTGAGTCTCTGCTAATCGCGTGATATTCAGAAGACTTCTAGAACAAAAATCTTGGAATTTTTAATTGTAAAAGATTGATTTGATTGATGGTACAAAACACTGAGAATTGTACTGCCAGCAGTTTGGCTGTCAACTGACTGTTCAGATATTGACGTAGCAGTTAGAGTGAAAAATCAACAGTCAAAGTTAATTTTCTTTTTTGTTGTTTTTGTTTTTGTTTTATGTAAAAAATGAAAGTTATTTAAATGACTTGTTAAAAACATAGACATAATAAATAACTAATATACTGTTACCAGTACAGTCTGAGTTTCCTGATTCTGCGCCTGCAAAAAGATTTAACTCTGTACCAATTGTGTCAGTACTATTTATCTGTAAATAAATAAATAGCATGTGTGAAGTAATAAACAGTATTTGGCGTTTGCGTAAGAATAAATTCAACTGCAGGCCAAATTACTGTATAAGAAAAATTCTAAAAACTAAGTGTTTCATATGTTAGGACATTTGTTGAAATAATCCATAATTATATGAGACTCTTAATTTTCAGATTGTAGTTTTCTTGAAAAAAGATGTGGGCAAATTTTGGGGTATAACAACTCTCCATCAGTGCACCATAGTCATGATTCAAGTCTTCGAGCCGTGCTTCATTTGAACCTGCACAAAGACATTGCGTCAATTACCAAGACGAATCCACATGTTCAAATCTGCACTTTACAACCTGCGGCAATCAATCAGGATCGGTATCAAACAGCCTGTGCATACTTAGCGAATAAGCGGAGCTGCATAAAGACAACTGAAACCAAACCGCCCTGCACTTGACAAATGCTGCATCTGCATAATTCAGAATAAAGTTTCAAATCAACCCTGCACATAAAACCAATTCAGCCTCGCCATTAAATTAGAAACAAAGCTCATAATAAAGAAGAATGGCAGCCCTGCATCAATACAAAAAAGGAAAACCAGTTCAGATCCAGTCACTAACAGTCCAACCTAATTCAGCCACAGTTATTATGCATACATGATTCAATTCTTACAAAATTCAAAAGCATTTTTAAATCATACCAGCAGCCTGTACATCAAACATTCAAACCATGAATCAATCACCATACAAAGCATACCATTCCACCCATTTCAACATCAGCAACATCACTCTTGCTAGATCCTTAAACCATTCCATGCCACCTTCAATTTTTTCTTTGCGTTTCCAAACATCTGCAACATAATAAATACAATCAGTCCCACATCACACATTCAGAACTAACAAGATTCACTAAATCATGAAAGCATGCACACTGCCATACATGTATCTCATCATTCACACATCTCTGTATATTGTCGAATAAACCAATTCAATCAGTCCTGCACATATTCTTTAAAACAAGTCATAATCACATTCCAATACACATTCAAATTCCAGTCCCTCACCATTAATTTCATCTAGTTTCAAATCTAAACAGTTTTATCTAAATTCAGTTTCAGTTTGAACTAGTTCCTTTTAACTAATGTTAACTGCTCATACTAACTTTTTCCCTAACCCCAATTACTAACTGAAACAGAAAAACAGTTTGTAACTCTTTCTCACCTCCTAACCACTTATCATCCTAACAGTTTCACTAACATCCATAGCAAAACAGATTCACTAAACCATATCCTTCTAGCCACCTTATAACAGTCCATAACAGAATCACCAACTGCCCTGTAACAAACTTCTAACCAACTTAACTTCCCTAACTAACTCTCTAACCTCTCAATCCAAGCCCTTCAATCTTTAACAAACTCCCTTTCAATCTAATGGCTCACACTTCATCCCCTCAGCCTATATAAACAATCTTTCCCTCCATTTTTCAGATTACGCACTCATTCTCCATCTTCACTTTCACTCGGATCCACCTTCACACACCATTCTCCATTCACCACACTCCATTTCATCTTCATCCTCTTTCACTCTCAATTCACAATTCTCTCTGCAACTCCCTCTCTCTCATCTCCCTAACCCTCACAAGAGCTCCTTCGACATACCTCTTGAAGCCTCACATTGAAGCTTCATTGAGGTAGAGCTAAACCTCAACCTTCTGTAATCTTCGTCTCACTCTCACGTCAACAATAGCAACAACCAATCACACAGAGCTCTCAACGGAAATTCGCAGAGAAAATTCAAAAGAAAACAGAATAGAAGAAGAAGAGTAGAGGAAGAAGAACAAGTGAAGCGAAGGGAATAAACAGTAAAGAAATTCGAAGCCGTTACCTCTGGTATTTTCTTCTCCATTTAAACCGCTTCAAGAGTCATCATCAACCTGCAAAATCGATCAACAACTCAGAAAAATCAAGAAAGAGAGAAGAATCAGATCAGAGATGAGTTTGAGGCGGAGAGAGGTGTGAGTTGATCGGTTCAGAGAGGAGATGACGGCACGCCGTTGAGTTCCGTCGATGTACGACGTCGCCGCCGTTTCGATAGGAGATAAAAGAGAGAAATCGAAGACCAAGCTCCGACGAGAAAAGACGGCGTGTGTTTGGGCTGCGGTGGTGAACGAATTGTCTTCAATCGGAGAAGACGAGGTCTCCGCCGCCGCACAGTGTTGCTGCTCGTGAGAGAGGAAGAAGATAAGTTGAATGGTCACATTTCTTACCCTAATTCCCCTTTCAATTATTATTATTCAATTTTAATGTATTACCATTTCATTAACATATTAAATCGGCATAAGAATAAGATTAGTGTAATTAAGTCGATCACTGATGTGATTAATTGGTCATTGATTAGAATTTATGATGATAAACTTGAATAATAAAAAATGGAATAAAATCTGAATTAGTTAAAACTGAGTAGATCAACTTATCCGGGCCTTACGAATTCTGATCCGCTTTTGAGCCCAACAATATTGTTTTTGGTAGCAGAATAGTTTATCAAAAAAAAATCTGAAAATATGGACCTCCCCCTGGGCCTGCGAATCGCTTCTGGTTCACCCTCCTTGGCCCATGACACTGCACCAGCTTTGGCAAATCAATATACAACAAAAATCCCTTAGGGCCTCCCGGTTGGGCCTGAATCCGATTTACTAATCACGCCCATTAATCCAGTTTGCACCCCCTGTTTCCATTAATAGATTTAGGTTTTAACTAGATTTTTCCTATTTCTTTTAGATAATAAAAATACTAATTTTTCTACTATCCTTTTTTAGACTTTAATACTCATTTTGACATAAAAAAATAATCACTAAAAAATATTAGTTTTAGGCTTATTGTTTTAGTCTCTCTTTTTGCTTGATTTAGAATTAGAACTCATTTCTTTCATAAAAACCATAAAAATAATAGTACTTTTAATTCACTTTTGTGCTATATTTTGACTTGTTCTTTTTCATGCTTTTATGCTATTTTCAATATTCTACTTTTTGCTTTATTTCCCATGTGTCTTTTATTCCTAACCTTAGGTAGAAACCATGATAACATTAGGTAGAAATTCCCTTCATACTTAGGCTAGTTTCTTTTCCTTTTTCAACATAAAACATCTAACAAATATTCAAATAAAATCCCATAAAAAATACAAAGAAAATACTTAAAACATTAATAAAAAAGTGAAAATCATTAAAAAGGGGATGGAAGCTTGGATCTCCCTTGCTTTAGGGAATCATTCGAGTGCCTGGATTTCCCTTGCTTTAGGGTTCCATTCGGGCGTAAGTTCCCAAATTCTAAAAAACACAAACCAAAGAGTAACTCGAGTTTCCCTTGCTTTAGGGATTTCCTCGAAACACTCAAACTCTCTCTCTCTCTCTCTCTCTCTCTCTCTCTCTCTCTCTCTCTCTCTCTCTCTCTCCTTTCTTAAGGGCATTGTTATCTCCGCTCCATTGCATCCTAGGCTGTCCCCTTATGCAAGAGCGCGAGCGTTAACTCCGCCCAACTAAAAAACACAAAAACAAACAGAAAATCGTGAGCCGAACTACGGTCGTTCTGATTCCTGAAAAGGATACGTAGGCATTAGGTCGCGGGGCCTAAGCGAACACACTTGTAAATAATTCCTTCTTTTCCCCGTATTTCTTTTGCATTCATTCGCATTTAGGTTTAGACATATATACACCCTTTAGATAGAAACAAACATAGGTGGATACCATCGAGTACGATGGGCGTGAGGGGTGCTAATACCTTCCCCTCGCGTAACCGACTTTCGTACCTAGATTCTTTGGTCGCAAGACCTTGTTCCTTCCTTTTCCAGGTTGTCTGATATTCCTTTCCCTTATGGGATAAATATATTGGTGGCGACTCTATTCATTTTTCGCGAGCGTGCGACATCAGCCAAATCCTCGAACTTCTCTGCATATTCTGAAACGGACATCTCACCCTGCTTGAAGTTCTGGAATTCACGTTCCTTCTGAGTCCTCACACTATTAGGGAAGTACTTCTCCAGGAAGGCCACCTTGAAGTGTTGCCAATCCTTAGGAATCTCTTGAGTGGTGAAATAAGTGGATGCAGTGTTCCACCACCTAAGAGCTGGTCCCTTCATCTTCTGAGTAGCAAAGATCACCTTCTCTTCTTCAGTACACTGAATAGCTTGAAACACCCTCTCCATACCAGCTAACCAATCATGAGCCAAGAGTGAATCAAGTCCGCCAACAAACTCTGGGGGATCCATCCTGAAGAAGGCACGAAAATCAGGTCCAGCTGCAGCTTGAGGAACGGGAGCTTGAGTAGGAGGTTGCTGTCCCTGCATGCCTTGCATCATTTGAGCCATCATCTGGTTCTGCTGCATCATCTGCTGCATCATCTGTTGCCAAGGCACGCCTGCACCTCCGGCCGGTTGCTCGGGCTCCACATTCCTAGTTCTGGGCCTTCCGGGACCTCTGCGTTGCTCAGCCATCTCCCTGTCTGTCCTACGCATGGAATCAAGTTGATCAGGCTCAATACCACAAATAAGACATAAGGAATCCTACTGATTATACACATATGAGGCAGAATTGTACTGCATTATGATGTGTCTTAGCAAAGTCGAGGATCGACCAGGCTCTGATACCAACTGTAACACCCCACACATATTTGTCTAGAATAATATGCATAAAGTATTATAAATGGTTCATAAGACAACAAATACATAATGTTTTGCAGCGGAAAGTAGAAGTGTACGAATACAAAAGCCGAATGTATCATAGCCAAAATACAAGTACATCATAATAGTACATGTCCAAAATACATAAACTGGCAAGCACGATAAGAACTAAAAGAAACATCCAAGCATCGCCGAGAGATCTAATCCATCTTTCCCTTACCGCGATCTTGTCTCGAACCACCTGAAAAATATAATTGGAATGGGATGAGATTACTAAATCTCAGTGAGTCCGCCTATCCTACTAGTCCACTCGGGTCTAAAGGGAACATACAAGCAAACGGATCCGCCGTGGATCCGTGGTTTTCCTCACGGTCAGGTACAAATACACAACAAGGACAATATCACCAATAGAAGTCCTGTGACTAACCAATGAGATATCATTATACACATAAACAACACACAAGTATGATGTTGCTAGTATAACCACGTCACCATGATTGTACCAGCCCACCGGTGAGGACCTAATGATATTGCCTATGTGGCATCACTAGGGGTGAATAACAAGTGACCTTACCGACGTGGTATCACCATCTCACCGTACCAACATCCGATGTTTTCCTGCTAGAGGAAATGCCTTCTTCAGTATATGATGAGTATACACCAGATCATTCCCATCAAGCACTAGCATTTCCTTGGTAACACGATGAGTATACACCAGATCATTCCCATCGAGTACCCACATATATCACCTCGATCAATGAGTATACACCAGATCATTCCCATTGAGAGCGGTGAATATGCCCAGCTATCCCTTCTCACCAATGAGTATACACCAGGATATTCCCATTGAGAGCGGGGACATAAGATAACGACATACACAACGACATAATACAGCCATCAAGAATAAAGAAGAAAACACGGTCTAAATACATATGTTCCACATGTTATCAGTGTCGCACTTAACAAAAGGTATGTCAGATATATCAAAAAAATAGTATTCAAGCACCTAGGCTAATTTTCCTAGATAGTATACTTAAATAGCTTTCTAACGGTATATGGTATGCGTCGAACGGACGCACGAAACGGGAGATATGAATTTTCCACTTTGCTGAATTTTTCCTTTTTCGCCCAGTGTAACCGGTTACACCAGGAACCGTAACCGGTTACGGTCACGCAAAATGCCCAGATTCTCAGTTTTTCAACAGCGTAACCGGTTACACTCAAACCCGTAACCGGTTACACTGAACTAGAATCATTTTTCTGCATTTTGGGAGCTCTAAACCAGTCCCAAGGCCTCATGATGAATCCCCTATATTCCCAACTCAGTTCCAACGAAAACAAGATATACAAACACAATTAGAGACATCAGCAGGTAAGGATTACATCAGATTAAACATGTTTTAGTAGGATTGATTCATGTATCACTCACATTCCCAAAATCCCAATTAAACCCTCACATGCAAAACCCCAAGTTCACTAACTATGAACTCACCTCAGAGAAGAATCAAAGGATGAAGATGAAGATGCTGAAGCAAGGTGATGATAGGAGCAAGAATTGGAACAGAATCTGTTGCATGCAAAGATGAAGCTTGGACTAGGTTTTGGGACTCTTCTTCCTCTCCTTCTCTTTCCACGCTTTCCTCCTTCTCTTTCTCACAAAATTCTGGTTTTTGTTTCCAAAAATGGTTAGAAACATAAAAAACCAAACAAGTCTTAATTCTTTATTTAAGTGGGAAATGTCCATAATACCCTCATTCTCACTAATTGACATGGTTTAAGTGATAACCCTATTAGTAAGGATGTGTATCATATTTATCCATTACTCATCTCAATTTAATTTAGAATTGGTAATTGGACAATTATAATACCGGGTATTACAAAAACTAACTACTATTTTCTATTTTCACTTTAATAAGATTTCTTACTAATACTACTAAATTATTTAAAATATAAAATATGAAATTTATATATATTATATATATATATATATATATATATATATATATGAAATTTTTTAGAGATTATTAAATAAAATAAATATATTAGATCTATTGACTTTTTTTAAAAAAAATATTTAAAAATAACTATGGGTGTTAATAAGCATAAGTAATCGAATGAAACATAAGTATTGTATGAATAAATAGTAATAGAATGAAACATAAGTAATGTATGAATAAGTAGTAATAGAATGAAACATAAGTAATATATGAATAAATAATATCAAAATTGTATGATATTTTTTATTAATCATACAATTTGTTTGTCATTTATAAAATTTAAAATTTAATTGAACAAGTTCATCAATAATCAATATATATATTTATCTATATATAATATAATATAATTGAAATATTACCATTAAAACTTTAATGGGTCAATTCTATCCAAATACAAAATAATATATTACGGATACACACAGGTAATTATATGGTACGCACATATGGTACTGATATTAACACATTTAATTAAATGTAATAACGAGAATAAGTTTACAATTGATTTAAATAGTTGGCTTAATTGCAACTTTGGTCCCCCTATTTTGTCTTTTTCTCGATTTTAGTCCCCCCATTTTTAAAACCACGATTTTGGTCCCCTTTTTGAGTTTTCTAATGAAAAAGAGACAGGAATAGGGACTAATTTTGCAGAAAAAAACAAAATAGGGGGACGAAAATTGCACAGAAAACTTAAAAAAGGACTAAAATAGTGATTTTTAAAATAGAGGGATCAAAATCAAGAAAAAGACAAAATAGGAGGATTAAAGTTGCAATTAAGCCTAAATAGTTTTATAAATAATTCCAAAACAAAAATATTTATATATAGGAATAATTAACTATTGATTCAAATATTTTATATATGGAATAATATATTTGATTTGTAAATTGAGTTTAATTAATTATATTAAATGTTTATTATTAATTGTATTATATAATTTGATAGAATATTTCTTCATTATAATTTGTCAATTTAAGATTTTTGTTATTGTAAAAAAATTTAATTATCATCAAATATTTTTAAACAATGTTAAAATTAATTTATTTTTGTTTCAAAAATATCATCAAAATATTGAATATTAATAGAAACATGAAGTTACTGATAAAAAAATTGAATATTAACGGGAACATGTAGTTATTAATCAAAATATTGAATATTTATAGTTTTTTTTTAGTATTAATGGGTACATGAAGTTACTAATCAAAATATTGAATATTAAAGATAATATTAAATTACTGATCAAAATATTAAATGTATTGAATATTAACGGAAACATGAAGTTACTGATAAAAAATGGCATGTTAACGAGAGCATAAAGTTACTGATCAAAATATTGAATATTAACGAGAACACGAAGTTATTGATCAAACTATTGAATATTAACGGGAAAACAAAGTTATTGATCAAACTATATTGAATATTAACGGGAACATGAAGTTATTAATCAAAATATTGAATATTAACGAGAACATGAAGTTAGTAATCAAAATATTGAATATTAACGCGAGTATTAAATTACAGAGCAAAGTATATAATATTAACGGGAACATGGAGTTACTGCTAAAAATATTGAATAATAACGGAAACATGGCGTTATTAATCAAACTATTGAATATTAACAGGAACAAATTTGAAACATTAACAGAAACACGAAGTTAGTGATCAAAATAATGAATATTAATGGGAACTTGAAGTTATTGATCAAAATATTGAATTTTAACGGGAACATGAAGTTACTGAACAAAATATTGAATATCAACGAGAACACGAAGTTACTGATCAAAATATTAAATATTAAGGGGAACATGAAGTTACTGGTCAAAATATTGAATATTAATGGGAAATGAAGTTTATTGATCAAAATATTGAATATTAGTGGGAACACGGAGTTACTGATCAAAATATTGAATATTAACGGGAGCACGGAGTTATTGATTAAAATATTAAATATTAATGGGAGCACAAAGTTAATGATCAAAATTTTGAATATTATCGAAAACATTAAGTTACTATCCAAATTTTAAAAATTAACAGGAACAAATTTTGAATATTAACGGGAACACAAAGTTACTAATCAAAATAATAAATGTTGACGGGAACACGGAGTTATTGACAAAATATTGAATATTAACAGGAACATTAAGTTACTGATAATTTTTTTGAATATTAACGGAAACGAATTTGGAATATTAACGGGAACACGAACTTATTGATCAAAATAATGAATATTAACGGGAACAAGGAGTTACTGATCAAAATAATGAATATTAACAAGAACATGAAGTTACTAATCAAAATTTTGAAAATTAACGGGAAGAAATTTGAAATATTAACAGGAATACGAAGTTACTTATCAAAATAATGAATATTAATGGGAACATGAAGTAACTGGTCAAAGTATTTTTCTATTAATTATGCATTTTGAATGAATCATTATTATAAATGGAGTTTGTAGTGGTTTCTCATTGGCCTACAAGACAGAGCTGATAGTTTGAGATTGGGCTGATAGTTTGTAGTTATAATTGAGCCAAAATAATTAATTTTCTGTAGCAAAAAATAATCGATTCTCCTTAGCTGATAGTTTGAGATTGGGCTAATAGTTATCACTAATTGAATTATATAATTTGATTGAATATTTCTTCATTATAATTCGTGAATTTGCGATTTTAAAACTTTTCCTTCATTATAATTTGTTAAATAAAATATTACTATTTTTATAACTTTTTCAATTTTACCCAAAACTTAATCTTTTACTAATATCTTTTATTTTTCTCAATCACAATGCGCAAAAACGACGGGTACCCGTGCGAACGCACGGGTAAGACACTAGTTTAATTTAAAACATTAAAAATCAATACAAAAAATAAAAACATCTTAACATATGCATATATATTATTGGTTCTGGGATTTAGATTCTCTAGATGATTGTAAGATACGTATATTTTGTGCCGATTAGACTCTCATTTAAATTGTAAAACCTGCAAAATTATAATTAGAAATTATATTAACATAAGCGTATATATTATTGTTTCTAGGATGTAAATAAAAAAAAGACGAAGGAAATTAAATAAAAAAATTAAAAATCAATACAAAAAATAAAAACATCTTAACATAAACATATATATAATTGTTTCTAAAATTTAGTTTCTCTAGATGATTGCAAGAGACTATATTTCAAAATTGATGCTAAGATTGTTGTTTGTAGGAACTTGTGCCGATTAGACTCTCATTCAAATTGCAAAACCTACAAAATTATAATTAGAAATTATATTACAAAATATGAATATGAGTATAAATTAATTTGAATATGATCAAAATAATATATATGAATTAAATTTGGCTAAATAACAGTTTTGGTCCCCCTGTTTTAGGTTTTTCACGATTTTGGTCCCCTATTTTCTTTTTAAACAATTTTGGTCCCCCATCCCAATTTTGTCCATGAATAGTGCATGAACAGTACATGTCCGTACATGAACAGTACATGTCCGTACATGAACAGTTGCATCAAAATTGTGATGGGGGACCAAAACTGTTTAAAAAGAAAATAGGGGGACCAAAATCATGAAAAACCTAAAACAGGGGGACCAAAACTGTAATTTAGCCAATAAATTTAAATATGATTAAAACGATAAAATAGAATTTATTTGAAAAAACATGGACATGAAATAGATTTGAATAGATGTAAAAAAGATGAAACCATCCAAGAAATTTTGGATTAAAATATTAGATAAAGATACAAAAATAAATTCTTTTTTTTGAATCGGCGTAGAATAGTAGATGATTGTAAGAGGCATATGTTCCATGTTTTGTCACGTTATGCATGAATTCTAAAATATACGTGTGAGGAAAAAAGTGACAAAAGTTTATCTATTTATGGTAGAAAGTGGAGCAAATTTATCGGTTTCAGAATAATAAAATGATATTATTATTGGCCGTTTCATAAAACTATTCATTTTCTAAATATTAATTTTTGCAATAATTATAAAAATTGTAACTGATTTTTGTTCCAAAAATAAATTGTAATTAAAATACAATGATGATAACAATTAACATTAAAAACTAAAAAGAAAAAAATTTTGTATATCATATTATAAAGTATTAAAATAAAATGTTAATATATTTTAAACTATAATATCAGTTAATCTTTAATTCTTTTTTAAATTATTAATTTTATAATATTTTTTCTACTTCAATTATTTAACATATAAATTTTTGTTATATTGTTAGATAATTGTTTCATTTATTCCTCATAAATTTCTAATAATTAAAATGATTTGTTACTTTATATAAACTCTAAATTACTAAATTTTTCTAAAAATCTGTGGAAAATAGTTATTAAAAACTTTATTGATATTAATCAAAAACTTATTATTTTTAGAGTTTAAAAATAATATTACATCAAAATATACCTTTTAAGATTCTTTTTTTAATTTTATCACTTCAAACTTCGAATTCTGAAATTTATTTATTAATAAAATTTATATTTGAATACAATATTTAATTTTTTTTATATTATATTATAAAGTAATAAAATAACATGTTAATAAATTTTAAACTATTATATCGGTTAATCTTTGGTTCTGTTTTAAATTATTATTTTTATAATACTTTTGCTACTTCAATTATTTAACATATATATATTTTTGTTATATTTTTAGATAATTATTTAATTTATTCCTCATATATTTCTAATAATTATTAATATAGTGTTAAATATTATAATTGGGTGCATAATAGATAAATACTTATAATTTTTATAAATAATAGTATTTTTAATTGTGGTAGTTGAATATTATATTATATTATATTGTTATTATTGTTATTATTATTATTATTTTATTATTAGATGAATATTATATTTTAATTTTCTCTATCATAAATTAATTTGATTGTTGAAATGATTTTGTATAATTTAATCTTTACCATTATTATTATTATTATTATTATTGAATTATAAAACTATAAAAGTAAAAAATATTTTAACTATTTATTCCAAAATACTATAATATAAATAGTTAATTAATATTAAAAAATTTAAGGAATTGACACGTCAGCATTAATGTTATATTAGAATGACACATCATTCTTATGTCTAGGGTTGATTTGTTTGTGGATTTTTTTAAATGATTTTATTTAAGTAATTATTATATGTAGTTTTATAAAGAGATGTTTGAGAAAAAGTTAAATTTTAAAAATAATATAGAGGATCACTTTATTATATGTTTATAGAATTTTTTTTTCTAATGAGTTTATTAATATTATTTTATATATGAGTTTATTATAATATTTGAATATTATTATAGAGAATTTTCATTGATTGATAATGTCATTAGTATAGTAAAATGGAGTTTTTTCTAGAGTTACAATTTAAATTGATAAATCATCATAAATAGTGTCAAAAATATTTTAATAAGTCATTAATGGTTTAATAGGAATGTAGGTTAGTATTACAATTAGAAACAAATAAGAAACAAAACTTCATAAAAATTAAAATGAAAATTAAATATTATCAATATGTACTAATTATAGAATAAGAATCTTGATTGTTAGAAATAGTTTGTCATAAACGAATATAATTTGTTTATAAAGAATGACAACATCAACCATTCGATTTTGCTATACCACAAAAACATTTTAAAATTAAGATTAAGGAAATTAATCCAAAGAAAAATGATAAGTGGAAGAAGTCATAATCTAATTGGTATGGTTATATATGGACGAAATCCTATGTATTATTGTTATAGAAATTTGGTTATCCAAATGAATGAATGATCGCAAAAATCGTATATTTTAATATTTATTAAAAGATTATTATTCATAGACGCCTACAATATTTTAAATTGGAAGGCTGATAAGTTTATGTGCATCTTTATTATAAGAATACTAAACAACATATATTTATATTCTAAAGAAAAAATAAGTAATACCATTCTAGAATTACGAAGAATGAGGAAGGAAATTTAATTTAAAACATTAAAAATCAATACGAAAAATAAAAACATCTTAACATATGCATATATATTATTGGTTCTGGGATTTAGATTCTCTAGATGATTGTAAGATACGTATATTTTGTGCCGATTAGACTCTCATTTAAATTGTAAAACCTGCAAAATTATAATTAGAAATTATATTAACATAAGCGTATATATTATTGTTTCTAGGATTTAAATAAAAAAAAAAGACGAAGGAAATTAAATAAAAAAATTAAATATCAATACAAAAAATAAAAACATCTTAACATAAACATATATATTATTGTCTCTAAAATTTAGTTTCTCTAGATGATTGCAAGAGACTATATTTCAAAATTGATGCTAAGATTGTTGTTTGTAGGAACTTGTGCCGATTAGACTCTCATTCAAATTGCAAAACCTACAAAATTATAATTAGAAATTATATTACAAAATATGAATATGAGTATAAATTAATTTGAATATGATCAAAATAATATATATGAAATAAATTTAAATATGATCAAAATGATAAAATAAAATTTATTCGAAAAAACATGGACATGAAATAGATTTGAATAGATGTAAAAAAGATGAAACCATCCAAGAAATTTTGGATTAAAATATTAGATAAAGATACAAAAATAAATTCTTTTTTTTGAATCGGCGTAGAATAGTAGATGATTGTAAGAGGCATATGTTCCATGTTTTGTCACGTTATGCATGAATTCTAAAATATACGTGTGAGGAAAAAAGTGACAAAAGTTTATCTATTTATGGTAGAAAGTGGAGCAAATTTATCGGTTTCAGAATAATAAAATGATATTATTATTGGCCGTTTCATAAAACTATTCATTTTATAAATATTAATTTTTGCAATAATTATAAAAATTGTAACTGATTTTTGTTCCAAAAATAAATTCTAATTAAAATACAATGATGATAACAATTAACATTAAAAACTAAAAAGAAAAAAAAATTTGTATATCATATTATAAAGTATTAAAATAAAATGTTAATATATTTTAAACTATAATATCAGTTAATCTTTAATTCTTTTTTAAATTATTAATTTTATAATATTTTTTCTACTTCAATTATTTAACATATAAATTTTTGTTATATTGTTAGATAATTGTTTCATTTATTCCTCATAAATTTCTAATAATTAAAATGATTTGTTACTTTATATAAACTCTAAATTACTAAATTTTTCTAAAAATCTGTGGAAAATAGTTATTAAAAACTTTATTGATATTAATCAAAAACTTATTATTTGTAGAGTTTAAAAATAATATTACATCAAAATATACCTTTTAAGATTCTTTTTTTAATTTTATCACTTCAAACTTCGAATTCTGAAATTTATTTATTAATAAAATTTATATTTGAATACAATATTTAATTTTTTTTATATTATATTATAAAGTAATAAAATAACATGTTAATAAATTTTAAACTATTATATCGGTTAATCTTTGGTTCTGTTTTAAATTATTATTTTTATAATACTTTTGCTACTTCAATTATTTAACATATATATATTTTTGTTATATTTTTAGATAATTATTTAATTTATTCCTCATATATTTCTAATAATTATTAATATAGTGTTAAATATTATAATTGGGTGCATAATAGATAAATACTTATAATTTTTATAAATAATAGTATTTTTAATTGTGGTAGTTGAATATTATATTATATTATATTGTTATTATTGTTATTATTATTATTTTATTATTAGATGAATATTATATTTTAATTTTCTCTATCATAAATTAATTTGATTGTTAAAATGATTTTGTATAATTTAATCTTTACCATTATTATTATTATTATTATTATTATTGAATTATAAAACTATAAAAGTAAAAAATATTTTAACTATTTATTCCAAAATACTATAATATAAATAGTTAATTAATATTAAAAAATTTAAGGAATTGACACGTCAGCATTAATGTTATATTAGAATGACACATCATTCTTATGTCTAGGGTTGATTTGTTTGTGGATTTTTTTAAATGATTTTATTTAAGTAATTATTATATGTAGTTTTATAAAGAGATGTTTGAGAAAAAGTTAAATTTTAAAAATAATATAGAGGATCACTTTATTATATGTTTATAGAATTTTTTTTTCTAATGAGTTTATTAATATTATTTTATATATGAGTTTATTATAATATTTGAATATTATTATAGAGAATTTTCATTGATTGATAATGTCATTAGTATAGTAAAATGGAGTTTTTTCTAGAGTTACAATTTAAATTGATAAATCATCATAAATAGTGTCAAAAATATTTTAATAAGTCATTAATGGTTTAATAGGAATGTAGGTTAGTATTACAATTAGAAACAAATAAGAAACAAAACTTCATAAAAATTAAAATGAAAATTAAATATTATCAATATGTACTAATTATAGAATAAGAATCTTGATTGTTAGAAATAGTTTGTCATAAACGAATATAATTTGTTTATAAAGAATGACAACATCAACCATTCGATTTTGCTATACCACAAAAACATTTTAAAATTAAGATTAAGGAAATTAATCCAAAGAAAAATGATAAGTGGAAGAAGTCATAATCTAATTGGTATGGTTATATATGGACGAAATCCTATGTATTATTGTTATAGAAATTTGGTTATCCAAATGAATGAATGATCGCAAAAATCGTATATTTTAATATTTATTAAAAGATTATTATTCATAGACGCCTACAATATTTTAAATTGGAAGGCTGATAAGTTTATGTGCATCTTTATTATAAGAATACTAAACAACATATATTTATATTCTAAAGAAAAAATAAGTAATACCATTCTAGAATTACGAAGAATGAGGAAGGAAATTTAATTTAAAACATTAAAAATCAATACGAAAAATAAAAACATCTTAACATATGCATATATATTATTGGTTCTGGGATTTAGATTCTCTAGATGATTGTAAGATACGTATATTTTGTGCCGATTAGACTCTCATTTAAATTGTAAAACCTGCAAAATTATAATTAGAAATTATATTAACATAAGCGTATATATTATTGTTTCTAGGATTTAAATAAAAAAAAAAGACGAAGGAAATTAAATAAAAAAATTAAATATCAATACAAAAAATAAAAACATCTTAACATAAACATATATATTATTGTCTCTAAAATTTAGTTTCTCTAGATGATTGCAAGAGACTATATTTCAAAATTGATGCTAAGATTGTTGTTTGTAGGAACTTGTGCCGATTAGACTCTCATTCAAATTGCAAAACCTACAAAATTATAATTAGAAATTATATTACAAAATATGAATATGAGTATAAATTAATTTGAATATGATCAAAATAATATATATGAAATAAATTTAAATATGATCAAAATGATAAAATAAAATTTATTCGAAAAAACATGGACATGAAATAGATTTGAATAGATGTAAAAAAGATGAAACCATCCAAGAAATTTTGGATTAAAATATTAGATAAAGATACAAAAATAAATTCTTTTTTTTGAATCGGCGTAGAATAGTAGATGATTGTAAGAGGCATATGTTCCATGTTTTGTCACGTTATGCATGAATTCTAAAATATACGTGTGAGGAAAAAAGTGACAAAAGTTTATCTATTTATGGTAGAAAGTGGAGCAAATTTATCGGTTTCAGAATAATAAAATGATATTATTATTGGCCGTTTCATAAAACTATTCATTTTATAAATATTAATTTTTGCAATAATTATAAAAATTGTAACTGATTTTTGTTCCAAAAATAAATTCTAATTAAAATACAATGATGATAACAATTAACATTAAAAACTAAAAAGAAAAAAAAATTTGTATATCATATTATAAAGTATTAAAATAAAATGTTAATATATTTTAAACTATAATATCAGTTAATCTTTAATTCTTTTTTAAATTATTAATTTTATAATATTTTTTCTACTTCAATTATTTAACATATAAATTTTTGTTATATTGTTAGATAATTGTTTCATTTATTCCTCATAAATTTCTAATAATTAAAATGATTTGTTACTTTATATAAACTCTAAATTACTAAATTTTTCTAAAAATCTGTGGAAAATAGTTATTAAAAACTTTATTGATATTAATCAAAAACTTATTATTTGTAGAGTTTAAAAATAATATTACATCAAAATATACCTTTTAAGATTCTTTTTTTAATTTTATCACTTCAAACTTCGAATTCTGAAATTTATTTATTAATAAAATTTATATTTGAATACAATATTTAATTTTTTTTATATTATATTATAAAGTAATAAAATAACATGTTAATAAATTTTAAACTATTATATCGGTTAATCTTTGGTTCTGTTTTAAATTATTATTTTTATAATACTTTTGCTACTTCAATTATTTAACATATATATATTTTTGTTATATTTTTAGATAATTATTTAATTTATTCCTCATATATTTCTAATAATTATTAATATAGTGTTAAATATTATAATTGGGTGCATAATAGATAAATACTTATAATTTTTATAAATAATAGTATTTTTAATTGTGGTAGTTGAATATTATATTATATTATATTGTTATTATTGTTATTATTATTATTTTATTATTAGATGAATATTATATTTTAATTTTCTCTATCATAAATTAATTTGATTGTTAAAATGATTTTGTATAATTTAATCTTTACCATTATTATTATTATTATTATTATTATTATTATTGAATTATAAAACTATAAAAGTAAAAAATATTTTAACTATTTATTCCAAAATACTATAATATAAATAGTTAATTAATATTAAAAAATTTAAGGAATTGACACGTCAGCATTAATGTTATATTAGAATGACACATCATTCTTATGTCTAGGGTTGATTTGTTTGTGGATTTTTTTAAATGATTTTATTTAAGTAATTATTATATGTAGTTTTATAAAGAGATGTTTGAGAAAAAGTTAAATTTTAAAAATAATATAGAGGATCACTTTATTATATGTTTATAGAATTTTTTTTTCTAATGAGTTTATTAATATTATTTTATATATGAGTTTATTATAATATTTGAATATTATTATAGAGAATTTT
This sequence comes from Vicia villosa, assembly GCF_029867415.1. Taxonomy (NCBI): domain Eukaryota; kingdom Viridiplantae; phylum Streptophyta; class Magnoliopsida; order Fabales; family Fabaceae; genus Vicia; species Vicia villosa. The sequence continues at coordinate 544,226 of NW_026705087.1, read as the reverse complement.
CATTGATTGATAATGTCATTAGTATAGTAAAATGGAGTTTTTTCTAGAGTTACAATTTAAATTGATAAATCATCATAAATAGTGTCAAAAATATTTTAATAAGTCATTAATGGTTTAATAGGAATGTAGGTTAGTATTACAATTAGAAACAAATAAGAAACAAAACTTCATAAAAATTAAAATGAAAATTAAATATTATCAATATGTACTAATTATAGAATAAGAATCTTGATTGTTAGAAATAGTTTGTCATAAACGAATATAATTTGTTTATAAAGAATGACAACATCAACCATTCGATTTTGCTATACCACAAAAACATTTTAAAATTAAGATTAAGGAAATTAATCCAAAGAAAAATGATAAGTGGAAGAAGTCATAATCTAATTGGTATGGTTATATATGGACGAAATCCTATGTATTATTGTTATAGAAATTTGGTTATCCAATGAATGAATGATCGCAAAAATCGTATATTTTAATATTTATTAAAAGATTATTATTCATAGACGCCTACAATATTTTAAATTGGAAGGCTGATAAGTTTATGTGCATCTTTATTATAAGAATACTAAACAACATATATTTATATTCTAAAGAAAAAATAAGTAATACCATTCTAGAATTACGAAGAATGAGGAAGGAAATTTAATTTAAAACATTAAAAATCAATACGAAAAATAAAAACATCTTAACATATGCATATATATTATTGGTTCTGGGATTTAGATTCTCTAGATGATTGTAAGATACGTATATTTTGTGCCGATTAGACTCTCATTTAAATTGTAAAACCTGCAAAATTATAATTAGAAATTATATTAACATAAGCGTATATATTATTGTTTCTAGGATTTAAATAAAAAAAAAAGACGAAGGAAATTAAATAAAAAAATTAAATATCAATACAAAAAATAAAAACATCTTAACATAAACATATATATTATTGTCTCTAAAATTTAGTTTCTCTAGATGATTGCAAGAGACTATATTTCAAAATTGATGCTAAGATTGTTGTTTGTAGGAACTTGTGCCGATTAGACTCTCATTCAAATTGCAAAACCTACAAAATTATAATTAGAAATTATATTACAAAATATGAATATGAGTATAAATTAATTTGAATATGATCAAAATAATATATATGAAATAAATTTAAATATGATCAAAATGATAAAATAAAATTTATTCGAAAAAACATGGACATGAAATAGATTTGAATAGATGTAAAAAAGATGAAACCATCCAAGAAATTTTGGATTAAAATATTAGATAAAGATACAAAAATAAATTCTTTTTTTTGAATCGGCGTAGAATAGTAGATGATTGTAAGAGGCATATGTTCCATGTTTTGTCACGTTATGCATGAATTCTAAAATATACGTGTGAGGAAAAAAGTGACAAAAGTTTATCTATTTATGGTAGAAAGTGGAGCAAATTTATCGGTTTCAGAATAATAAAATGATATTATTATTGGCCGTTTCATAAAACTATTCATTTTATAAATATTAATTTTTGCAATAATTATAAAAATTGTAACTGATTTTTGTTCCAAAAATAAATTCTAATTAAAATACAATGATGATAACAATTAACATTAAAAACTAAAAAGAAAAAAAAATTTGTATATCATATTATAAAGTATTAAAATAAAATGTTAATATATTTTAAACTATAATATCAGTTAATCTTTAATTCTTTTTTAAATTATTAATTTTATAATATTTTTTCTACTTCAATTATTTAACATATAAATTTTTGTTATATTGTTAGATAATTGTTTCATTTATTCCTCATAAATTTCTAATAATTAAAATGATTTGTTACTTTATATAAACTCTAAATTACTAAATTTTTCTAAAAATCTGTGGAAAATAGTTATTAAAAACTTTATTGATATTAATCAAAAACTTATTATTTGTAGAGTTTAAAAATAATATTACATCAAAATATACCTTTTAAGATTCTTTTTTTAATTTTATCACTTCAAACTTCGAATTCTGAAATTTATTTATTAATAAAATTTATATTTGAATACAATATTTAATTTTTTTTATATTATATTATAAAGTAATAAAATAACATGTTAATAAATTTTAAACTATTATATCGGTTAATCTTTGGTTCTGTTTTAAATTATTATTTTTATAATACTTTTGCTACTTCAATTATTTAACATATATATATTTTTGTTATATTTTTAGATAATTATTTAATTTATTCCTCATATATTTCTAATAATTATTAATATAGTGTTAAATATTATAATTGGGTGCATAATAGATAAATACTTATAATTTTTATAAATAATAGTATTTTTAATTGTGGTAGTTGAATATTATATTATATTATATTGTTATTATTGTTATTATTATTATTTTATTATTAGATGAATATTATATTTTAATTTTCTCTATCATAAATTAATTTGATTGTTAAAATGATTTTGTATAATTTAATCTTTACCATTATTATTATTATTATTATTATTATTGAATTATAAAACTATAAAAGTAAAAAATATTTTAACTATTTATTCCAAAATACTATAATATAAATAGTTAATTAATATTAAAAAATTTAAGGAATTGACACGTCAGCATTAATGTTATATTAGAATGACACATCATTCTTATGTCTAGGGTTGATTTGTTTGTGGATTTTTTTAAATGATTTTATTTAAGTAATTATTATATGTAGTTTTATAAAGAGATGTTTGAGAAAAAGTTAAATTTTAAAAATAATATAGAGGATCACTTTATTATATGTTTATAGAATTTTTTTTTCTAATGAGTTTATTAATATTATTTTATATATGAGTTTATTATAATATTTGAATATTATTATAGAGAATTTTCATTGATTGATAATGTCATTAGTATAGTAAAATGGAGTTTTTTCTAGAGTTACAATTTAAATTGATAAATCATCATAAATAGTGTCAAAAATATTTTAATAAGTCATTAATGGTTTAATAGGAATGTAGGTTAGTATTACAATTAGAAACAAATAAGAAACAAAACTTCATAAAAATTAAAATGAAAATTAAATATTATCAATATGTACTAATTATAGAATAAGAATCTTGATTGTTAGAAATAGTTTGTCATAAACGAATATAATTTGTTTATAAAGAATGACAACATCAACCATTCGATTTTGCTATACCACAAAAACATTTTAAAATTAAGATTAAGGAAATTAATCCAAAGAAAAATGATAAGTGGAAGAAGTCATAATCTAATTGGTATGGTTATATATGGACGAAATCCTATGTATTATTGTTATAGAAATTTGGTTATCCAAATGAATGAATGATCGCAAAAATCGTATATTTTAATATTTATTAAAAGATTATTATTCATAGACGCCTACAATATTTTAAATTGGAAGGCTGATAAGTTTATGTGCATCTTTATTATAAGAATACTAAACAACATATATTTATATTCTAAAGAAAAAATAAGTAATACCATTCTAGAATTACGAAGAATGAGGAAGGAAATTTAATTTAAAACATTAAAAATCAATACGAAAAATAAAAACATCTTAACATATGCATATATATTATTGGTTCTGGGATTTAGATTCTCTAGATGATTGTAAGATACGTATATTTTGTGCCGATTAGACTCTCATTTAAATTGTAAAACCTGCAAAATTATAATTAGAAATTATATTAACATAAGCGTATATATTATTGTTTCTAGGATTTAAATAAAAAAAAAAGACGAAGGAAATTAAATAAAAAAATTAAATATCAATACAAAAAATAAAAACATCTTAACATAAACATATATATTATTGTCTCTAAAATTTAGTTTCTCTAGATGATTGCAAGAGACTATATTTCAAAATTGATGCTAAGATTGTTGTTTGTAGGAACTTGTGCCGATTAGACTCTCATTCAAATTGCAAAACCTACAAAATTATAATTAGAAATTATATTACAAAATATGAATATGAGTATAAATTAATTTGAATATGATCAAAATAATATATATGAAATAAATTTAAATATGATCAAAATGATAAAATAAAATTTATTCGAAAAAACATGGACATGAAATAGATTTGAATAGATGTAAAAAAGATGAAACCATCCAAGAAATTTTGGATTAAAATATTAGATAAAGATACAAAAATAAATTCTTTTTTTTGAATCGGCGTAGAATAGTAGATGATTGTAAGAGGCATATGTTCCATGTTTTGTCACGTTATGCATGAATTCTAAAATATACGTGTGAGGAAAAAAGTGACAAAAGTTTATCTATTTATGGTAGAAAGTGGAGCAAATTTATCGGTTTCAGAATAATAAAATGATATTATTATTGGCCGTTTCATAAAACTATTCATTTTATAAATATTAATTTTTGCAATAATTATAAAAATTGTAACTGATTTTTGTTCCAAAAATAAATTCTAATTAAAATACAATGATGATAACAATTAACATTAAAAACTAAAAAGAAAAAAAAATTTGTATATCATATTATAAAGTATTAAAATAAAATGTTAATATATTTTAAACTATAATATCAGTTAATCTTTAATTCTTTTTTAAATTATTAATTTTATAATATTTTTTCTACTTCAATTATTTAACATATAAATTTTTGTTATATTGTTAGATAATTGTTTCATTTATTCCTCATAAATTTCTAATAATTAAAATGATTTGTTACTTTATATAAACTCTAAATTACTAAATTTTTCTAAAAATCTGTGGAAAATAGTTATTAAAAACTTTATTGATATTAATCAAAAACTTATTATTTGTAGAGTTTAAAAATAATATTACATCAAAATATACCTTTTAAGATTCTTTTTTTAATTTTATCACTTCAAACTTCGAATTCTGAAATTTATTTATTAATAAAATTTATATTTGAATACAATATTTAATTTTTTTTATATTATATTATAAAGTAATAAAATAACATGTTAATAAATTTTAAACTATTATATCGGTTAATCTTTGGTTCTGTTTTAAATTATTATTTTTATAATACTTTTGCTACTTCAATTATTTAACATATATATATTTTTGTTATATTTTTAGATAATTATTTAATTTATTCCTCATATATTTCTAATAATTATTAATATAGTGTTAAATATTATAATTGGGTGCATAATAGATAAATACTTATAATTTTTATAAATAATAGTATTTTTAATTGTGGTAGTTGAATATTATATTATATTATATTGTTATTATTGTTATTATTATTATTTTATTATTAGATGAATATTATATTTTAATTTTCTCTATCATAAATTAATTTGATTGTTAAAATGATTTTGTATAATTTAATCTTTACCATTATTATTATTATTATTATTATTATTGAATTATAAAACTATAAAAGTAAAAAATATTTTAACTATTTATTCCAAAATACTATAATATAAATAGTTAATTAATATTAAAAAATTTAAGGAATTGACACGTCAGCATTAATGTTATATTAGAATGACACATCATTCTTATGTCTAGGGTTGATTTGTTTGTGGATTTTTTTAAATGATTTTATTTAAGTAATTATTATATGTAGTTTTATAAAGAGATGTTTGAGAAAAAGTTAAATTTTAAAAATAATATAGAGGATCACTTTATTATATGTTTATAGAATTTTTTTTTCTAATGAGTTTATTAATATTATTTTATATATGAGTTTATTATAATATTTGAATATTATTATAGAGAATTTTCATTGATTGATAATGTCATTAGTATAGTAAAATGGAGTTTTTTCTAGAGTTACAATTTAAATTGATAAATCATCATAAATAGTGTCAAAAATATTTTAATAAGTCATTAATGGTTTAATAGGAATGTAGGTTAGTATTACAATTAGAAACAAATAAGAAACAAAACTTCATAAAAATTAAAATGAAAATTAAATATTATCAATATGTACTAATTATAGAATAAGAATCTTGATTGTTAGAAATAGTTTGTCATAAACGAATATAATTTGTTTATAAAGAATGACAACATCAACCATTCGATTTTGCTATACCACAAAAACATTTTAAAATTAAGATTAAGGAAATTAATCCAAAGAAAAATGATAAGTGGAAGAAGTCATAATCTAATTGGTATGGTTATATATGGACGAAATCCTATGTATTATTGTTATAGAAATTTGGTTATCCAAATGAATGAATGATCGCAAAAATCGTATATTTTAATATTTATTAAAAGATTATTATTCATAGACGCCTACAATATTTTAAATTGGAAGGCTGATAAGTTTATGTGCATCTTTATTATAAGAATACTAAACAACATATATTTATATTCTAAAGAAAAAATAAGTAATACCATTCTAGAATTACGAAGAATGAGGAAGGAAATTTAATTTAAAACATTAAAAATCAATACGAAAAATAAAAACATCTTAACATATGCATATATATTATTGGTTCTGGGATTTAGATTCTCTAGATGATTGTAAGATACGTATATTTTGTGCCGATTAGACTCTCATTTAAATTGTAAAACCTGCAAAATTATAATTAGAAATTATATTAACATAAGCGTATATATTATTGTTTCTAGGATTTAAATAAAAAAAAAAGACGAAGGAAATTAAATAAAAAAATTAAATATCAATACAAAAAATAAAAACATCTTAACATAAACATATATATTATTGTCTCTAAAATTTAGTTTCTCTAGATGATTGCAAGAGACTATATTTCAAAATTGATGCTAAGATTGTTGTTTGTAGGAACTTGTGCCGATTAGACTCTCATTCAAATTGCAAAACCTACAAAATTATAATTAGAAATTATATTACAAAATATGAATATGAGTATAAATTAATTTGAATATGATCAAAATAATATATATGAAATAAATTTAAATATGATCAAAATGATAAAATAAAATTTATTCGAAAAAACATGGACATGAAATAGATTTGAATAGATGTAAAAAAGATGAAACCATCCAAGAAATTTTGGATTAAAATATTAGATAAAGATACAAAAATAAATTCTTTTTTTTGAATCGGCGTAGAATAGTAGATGATTGTAAGAGGCATATGTTCCATGTTTTGTCACGTTATGCATGAATTCTAAAATATACGTGTGAGGAAAAAAGTGACAAAAGTTTATCTATTTATGGTAGAAAGTGGAGCAAATTTATCGGTTTCAGAATAATAAAATGATATTATTATTGGCCGTTTCATAAAACTATTCATTTTATAAATATTAATTTTTGCAATAATTATAAAAATTGTAACTGATTTTTGTTCCAAAAATAAATTCTAATTAAAATACAATGATGATAACAATTAACATTAAAAACTAAAAAGAAAAAAAAATTTGTATATCATATTATAAAGTATTAAAATAAAATGTTAATATATTTTAAACTATAATATCAGTTAATCTTTAATTGTTTTTTAAATTATTAATTTTATAATATTTTTTCTACTTCAATTATTTAACATATAAATTTTTGTTATATTGTTAGATAATTGTTTCATTTATTCCTCATAAATTTCTAATAATTAAAATGATTTGTTACTTTATATAAACTCTAAATTACTAAATTTTTCTAAAAATCTGTGGAAAATAGTTATTAAAAACTTTATTGATATTAATCAAAAACTTATTATTTGTAGAGTTTAAAAATAATATTACATCAAAATATACCTTTTAAGATTCTTTTTTTAATTTTATCACTTCAAACTTCGAATTCTGAAATTTATTTATTAATAAAATTTATATTTGAATACAATATTTAATTTTTTTTATATTATATTATAAAGTAATAAAATAACATGTTAATAAATTTTAAACTATTATATCGGTTAATCTTTGGTTCTGTTTTAAATTATTATTTTTATAATACTTTTGCTACTTCAATTATTTAACATATATATATTTTTGTTATATTTTTAGATAATTATTTAATTTATTCCTCATATATTTCTAATAATTATTAATATAGTGTTAAATATTATAATTGGGTGCATAATAGATAAATACTTATAATTTTTATAAATAATAGTATTTTTAATTGTGGTAGTTGAATATTATATTATATTATATTGTTATTATTGTTATTATTATTATTTTATTATTAGATGAATATTATATTTTAATTTTCTCTATCATAAATTAATTTGATTGTTAAAATGATTTTGTATAATTTAATCTTTACCATTATTATTATTATTATTATTATTATTATTATTATTATTGAATTATAAAACTATAAAAGTAAAAAATATTTTAACTATTTATTCCAAAATACTATAATATAAATAGTTAATTAATATTAAAAAATTTAAGGAATTGACACGTCAGCATTAATGTTATATTAGAATGACACATTGTAATACCCCGGTTTGCCGACGCTAGTAATTATCATTTAATTGGATAATTGGAAATTAGAATGCACGTCTGGTCCTATTCCGTATCAATGTAAGAATTTGCTTATAAGAAGAGCTAGTGGATTTAGTTAGAAAGGAACCATGTGGCATATTGGTAAATATGGCTTAGTTAAAGGGCAAATTGGTCCAAAGAAAAAGTATATCATTATAAGGGTTTGTTTGGCTGAAAGGATCAGAATTGGAAAAGGAAATGAGAAGCTTAGAAGCATGGGAGAGAAGAGGAAGATTCATGTTCATCACCTTCATCCTCCATTTTCGCAACTATGGTACAGCCTTCACTAATCAGGTAATAACTCTCCGCTCGTAACTCCGATTGAGCTGATTCCGGTCCCATTGGATAGCTAACGAATTTCTCTTCGATTTGCACCTATGGTTCGCATTTATAGCTTCTGATTCGAAGGAGAAAACTGACCTTGAAGTTGTGTCAGTGATGCTGAAAGTGTGAAAAGAGGGATTACGGGTTTGTTCTTGTTGGAGATGAAGATTTGATCAAGAAGGAAGTTTAGTGGAAGCAAGAACACAATCTCAACCTCCATTTTAGCAAGGTGAGTCCTTTAGATAGAACTTGGGTAGGATTTGGGGAAGAATGCATGTCAAGGGTTTAGATGGAGATGAACATATTGCATGCTTAAATGAATGATAAATGTGATAAATTCATAATTGGTAATTTTCTGTGATGCATGCTTGATTTAATGCTTAGATTGTATTTTATGTATGTATTGTGTCCATTAGATCACTACTACATGTTAGAATTCGTTGGAATTATGTTAGTGATGCATGGAATCAATTATGGGGCAATTGGGACTGTTATAGAACCCTTAAAATGCAGAAAATTGATTCTGCTTCAGGGTAATCGGTTACTGGCATTTGGGTAACCGATTACTCTGTGTAAATTTGCGTTTCTGGGCATTTTTCATGCCAGTAACCGGTTACTGGCTTCTGAGTAACCGGTTACCCTGGACGCAGAAGGAAAAATCAGCAAACTTTAGAAAGTCGTAACTTTCGGCTCGGGTATCGGAATTACGCAAACTTTATATCGTTGGAAAGCTAGCGACGTGTACTTTCTAATAAAATTGGTCCCCAAACCAGAATGTGTGATTTAATAATATTGGAACCCTACTTAGTGCGCCTCGTCGGGCAAGATTTTATGTTACTAACTCCCCCGAGAGCAGTTCCGTTCCGAATAGAGAACCGAACGCCTCCTTAGTCGTGTGAGACTTGTTTAAATTATATTTGAACATGTTAATGCTGTCAATGATCATGGATGTGTTGATTCTCAATATGCGGATCATTAATTAATGCATTATATTGATATGCTTTATGATGATCATATTATGTTTATTCGTCCGTTCGATTGACATTCGGAGATGGTTGCTTGTTTGTGGCATGATGCTTTGTGTGATAATGATCATTAATTCCCATTGTTTCGGTTAAACATTCGGGATTGATTGTATTGTGTGATTGACGCTTGTTATGCGTGTGGTATGCTAGAATCGAAGTGGGCCACTACTAGGTGGTAAGGCACTATTGTATATGGACTAGTTTCCAAATACCATTGCGATGTGCTCGTGAGAGTCTATGAGGCGTGTCTCACTTGCGGTTAACACATTGGCGTTCTTGGTATGATTAACACACCTGAACTACCGTTGCAGTGTGCTTGTGAGGGTCTGGAGGCATTTTACTCACTTGCTGTATACACACTCGCGTGCTCGGTATGATGGCGTTATGCGGCTAAGTAAGCCTACGCATAACAGGTAAACCATCTCTAGTGATGCCATGTAGGCTACATCATTAGGTTCCTACCCGGATGGGCTCATGCGTCGAGACGGCGTGTTGCACTTGCTGTTAACACCACGTGCGTACAGATGGTTAATGGGACGGTGTCGCCTCTTAGGCAAGGTCATCTCGCAGCCAAGTAGGCTTATGCGAACCCATTTAATCACTCTTGCAGGGTGCTTGTGCAAGTCTCTTGACAAATAGGCATGGGTGAACCCACCGAGGGTGTGCGTGCAGCCTTGGTAGTTTGGTTGTTACCACTTCTGGATTCCCCGTACATGGGTATGGGTCTGCATACGTGTTTGTTGTACTATTTGTGTACTTGTGATACGATGACTCCTATGGTGGACGATTCATGTATTTGCTCCGTACTTGTACCGGATGAGAGGATAAACCCCGGATCAATGGTGGATTCGGTTTGTGATGCATGTACCCTGTAGAGCCGAGTGGACCCATAGGATAGGAGGACTCACTGAGATTTAGTAATCTCACCCCAATCAACTTATATTTTTTTTTCAGGTGCAGTTAGTAGCGTTTGGTCAGTAACAGGTTTGGACTGAAGACTTGGAAGTGGTGTTGGCTCGAAGACCTCGTTGGTTTTGACATTCCGCTGTGCAAGATCTATTGAAGACTCATGTATTATGCTTCTTAGTAGAATTTCATGTTGTATTTTATATGGATCTTTCTATAACTATAGCTTTTGTATGTACTCAATATAAATTTTAACGTTTCATGCATAATATACTAGTCAGTTATGTATGGGGTGTTACAGTTGGTATCAGAGCAGGTCGATTCTCGGCCGAGCCATGAGACATCACTAGCAATTCCTTTTCCTCCTCTCAAGTGTGCGTTGCTAGCCTGATTTTACTGATATCTCATTCAGTTGTTGAACTTGATCAACTCATCGACTGAGTGTGAGACAGTAGGATTATGGCAGAGCCGCCACGAGGACTCGTAAACCTGTAAGTGTTGTGAACCCAAGTAGTTGAAGTGGGACGAGTAATGGATTTTTTGGATGTTGTAAGTGGATAATATTGGAGTCGTCAAGCTTAAGGAGAGCGTTTGACGCGAAGTAGTGATACCCGAACTGTCAAGATGTGGATGGAGACAACTAGAACCCCCAGGATTTTGACTGAACGAAGTGAAGATTTCTCTAAGTTTTGGTAATAGCAAGGGAAATCCAAATAGGAATGAGTAGGAGCCTTGTAAGTGGGATTCTCCGAAGGTGTTGAGCTGAGAATTAGTAGGATTCAGTACTGATGATGCTGCTGGTGTTGAGTGCGACTGATGAGCTGATAGGACAGAATAACCTTTGGTAGTGCGGACACAGAAGTCAGACCATTCTGATTGCGTTGGTACTAACAGTAATTGGATGGGAGAAGTATTAGATTCTTAATCATCTTGGTGCACCTAAGCGAGAGTAGTTTCCTAGTAAGGGTTGGTGGAATGTACGAGTGTGGTAGCTTACGATTGGGCGAGGCTTGAATACCCGGTCGATAGAAGAGGTTATGTATTTCTGTTCTTATCATTTTATATTTAAGCTCTAGAACTACGCTAGATGAAATATGAAATGATGTAGAAGCGTGAAATGCAGTAACCTGAGTTCTTGTTAGTTGTTGTTCGTCTGACCCCGAGTGAAGCCATAGAACTACGCTTGGTGTTGGGCGTTCGGGCGAGTAAGAACTAAGATCTATCTGGAACGTCAGTAGGATGATCGCAGTTGAGTCGAATGTTAGGAACCATAGTATTCCTATCTGGACTGAATTATCCCTGGAATCTCATGCATGCGTGGGACGAGTGGGTACCCGCACTGCATGGTGACCCGGAGTTGAACTTCAAATCTTCGTGCTTAGCGTTTTGGATTTCCGAGTAAGTAAACCTTGGTGTGTAGCACTCTCAGGTTTTAGCATCCTGAGGAGTGTGATTCGAAGGACTTGAGGAACGATGAGCCTATTGGAAGCCTGTTCAGACACTTGTCGGTTGTGATAATAGGATACTTGTGTGGGTCATTATACGCCACTGAGGTAGTTTACCTGGATACATGGCCTCGGAGTTAGACCACCATGTTGGTACTACCAGACGGGTATGATGCCACAATATCGCTATCGTGCACAAATGCGTGAGTCATCCTTATTCCGACATGTGTGGGACAAAGGTGATCTGAAGCTCAAGGTGGAATTCTGATTTGGCACTCGTGAGACACAGATCCAGACTCTCATAAGGTATGTGGGATAAGGATCCATACATCGCACTCGATAGTAGAGGAATAACTAGACAGGCGATGATGTGATGGATCAAGACCCAATATTATACTTATGGAGACTCTGAGTGATCGTGATCGCGTGAGTTAGTATCCGATTGTACCTTGGGGATGTCCTCGTTTTGTGAAGTGTTAAGTTGGAAATCTTGCATGAGTGTCTAGAGTGGGACTCATGTGCGGTCATGATATCCTGGTCAGCATGGTGAGTGGCTATCATGTACCATTGGCGACCGGTGATGGAATATGCAAGTTGTATCTTGGATCGGCTCGATGTGTGATGTGTCCGGTAAGATATTGCTAGGTACTCTGAAAGGAGAAGTGTTAATCTTGGTAAGGCATGGACAATTTGGTTTGAGAACTGCTAAGGAGTTTATAAGAGAGATGTTCGAAGTGCAAAGTGCAAAGTGCAATTTCTTGCATTGTGGCTACACTCAGACCGTTGGAAGCACTGCAATGAAGGATGCAGCCGCTGAGGAAGTCAGTTCAGTGTCTGATTCAGAGGTGGAACATACGTTAGATGATTGTGTGAATGGAGTGTGGCTATGGGAGGATCGTTATATCAGTAGGTCACACGAGTTATCAGAGGTGATACTACGCTAAGAGAATGAAGGTGTATGGTTGGGTAGAAGTTGTGTAAAACTGCTAGAGTTATCATGGACTGCAGTATGTCGTGAAGGATTCGATATACCGGTTGAGCAACAAAGATTTGTTGGAATGACAGACATAACGGTTATACACTATGAGAATCAGTAACGAAGGACGATTTCTAAGTCAATGAGCATTTGGTTCTCAATGTCCTGAGGATGAAACGTGTACCTAAGTTGTGGTAGATGAACTATATGGAATGGCAGAGTAAGTAGAAGCTTGATTCTGGAAAGTACGCAACTTCAAAGAGTAGTAGCCGATGATGGATGTATATATAAAGTTCTGGCACGTGTTGTAATTGGACGACTGTAGATAAGGAATTATTGTGTATTAATGGGAACTAAGTGAATTATGGATATAATATGACTCAGAGGATTTCAAGGTGTGTGACTTGTTGGAATCAGAGTAGCGCAACGGATCAGGGAAGAATCAGATAAGTCTGAGGTAGGAATGGACGGACTATTCGCATGATCTTATATTGGGATGAAAATATCTTCCTAAGGGAAATTGTCAAAGCAGCGTTTCGTTCGTTCTAGTCTCTTAAGGATCACCATAATCTTGAGAGGTATTGTTGACGACCGACTTAGAGGAGGCTTCATGATTGATGTGCAATCGGATGTTTTCTTGGTCGACGGTCGAGCTTGTGAATATCGTGATCGTTGAAATGATGAAGTCAAGTGAAGCATTTTGCTTGACAAAGATTTATCATGGATATGTCTGGTGCACTTATGAGCGTGCGTGAAGAATTTGGGCGAAGATTGTAGGACCGCTGTTAGAGTTCACCTTTTGTCAGTGGAACTGCAAGGGAAATTGTCGGATATTAAGGATGTAGTTGTGGGATTCTACTCCCTTGTGGTTTGCAGTGGCAGTGATGTGGTCTAAGACTGAATGAAGGATCGGTTTGGAAGTGAATCCGGGATATCGTCATTGAAGGAAAGTTGTAATAAGATTTCTTGGAATGGCAGTGTTTTTGGGAACCTATGGCAAAAGTGGAGATTCTGGGGCTTATATTAGTAAGGATGAGCTTAGCAGATACGTGGTATGATGAATATCCCAACTAGGCATGGATTGCCATCAGTTCCAAGGCTACAGACTCAGTATGATGTGTAGAGGTTGGAGACCTCAGAAGAGATGTGTCATGAAAGATCTGGGGTTTTCAATCGGGGATGGTAGAGCACAAGTCTATTAGTAGTAGGTTATGTTTCCTTAGACGGAACAAGTTTCAATCAGAGTTGTAAGGTTTATCCAAAGGAGAAGATGTGAAGGTGTTTGTTGGCATGGTGATCGGAAGGAATTCGAGGGCGAATTCTATTTAAGGGGGGGAGAATGTAATACCCCGGTTTGCCGACGCTAGTAATTATCATTTAATTGGATAATTGGAAATTAGAATGCACGTCTGGTCCTATTCCGTATCAATGTAAGAATTTGCTTATAAGAAGAGCTAGTGGATTTAGTTAGAAAGGAACCATGTGGCATATTGGTAAATATGGCTTAGTTAAAGGGCAAATTGGTCCAAAGAAAAAGTATATCATTATAAGGGTTTGTTTGGCTGAAAGGATCAGAATTGGAAAAGGAAATGAGAAGCTTAGAAGCATGGGAGAGAAGAGGAAGATTCATGTTCATCACCTTCATCCTCCATTTTCGCAACTATGGTACAGCCTTCACTAATCAGGTAATAACTCTCCGCTCGTAACTCCGATTGAGCTGATTCCGGTCCCATTGGATAGCTAACAAATTTCTCTTCGATTTGCACCTATGGTTCGCATTTATAGCTTCTGATTCGAAGGAGAAAACTGACCTTGAAGTTGTGTCAGTGATGCTGAAAGTGTGAAAAGAGGGATTACGGGTTTGTTCTTGTTGGAGATGAAGATTTGATCAAGAAGGAAGTTTAGTGGAAGCAAGAACACAATCTCAACCTCCATTTTAGCAAGGTGAGTCCTTTAGATAGAACTTGGGTAGGATTTGGGGAAGAATGCATGTCAAGGGTTTAGATGGAGATGAACATATTGCATGCTTAAATGAATGATAAATGTGATAAATTCATAATTGGTAATTTTCTGTGATGCATGCTTGATTTAATGCTTAGATTGTATTTTATGTATGTATTGTGTCCATTAGATCACTACTACATGTTAGAATTCGTTGGAATTATGTTAGTGATGCATGGAATCAATTATGGGGCAATTGGGACTGTTATAGAACCCTTAAAATGCAGAAAATTGATTCTGCTTCAGGGTAATCGGTTACTGGCATTTGGGTAACCGATTACTCTGTGTAAATTTGCGTTTCTAGGCATTTTTCATGCCAGTAACCGGTTACTGGCTTCTGAGTAACCGGTTACCCTGGACGCAGAAGGAAAAATCAGCAAACTTTAGAAAGTCGTAACTTTCGGCTCGGGTATCGGAATTACGCAAACTTTATATCGTTGGAAAGCTAGCGACGTGTACTTTCTAATAAAATTGGTCCCCAAACCAGAATGTGTGATTTAATAATATTGGAACCCTACTTAGTGCGCCTCGTCGGGCAAGATTTTATGTTACTAACTCCCCCGAGAGCAGTTCCGTTCCGAATAGAGAACCGAACGCCTCCTTAGTCGTGTGAGACTTGTTTAAATTATATTTGAACATGTTAATGCTGTCAATGATCATGGATGTGTTGATTCTCAATATGCGGATCATTAATTAATGCATTATATTGATATGCTTTATGATGATCATATTATGTTTATTCGTCCGTTCGATTGACATTCGGAGATGGTTGCTTGTTTGTGGCATGATGCTTTGTGTGATAATGATCATTAATTCCCATTGTTTCGGTTAAACATTCGGGATTGATTGTATTGTGTGATTGACGCTTGTTATGCGTGTGGTATGCTAGAATCGAAGTGGGCCACTACTAGGTGGTAAGGCACTATTGTATATGGACTAGTTTCCAAATACCATTGCGATGTGCTCGTGAGAGTCTATGAGGCGTGTCTCACTTGCGGTTAACACATTGGCGTTCTTGGTATGATTAACACACCTGAACTACCGTTGCAGTGTGCTTGTGAGGGTCTGGAGGCATTTTACTCACTTGCTGTATACACACTCGCGTGCTCGGTATGATGGCGTTATGCGGCTAAGTAAGCCTACGCATAACAGGTAAACCATCTCTAGTGATGCCATGTAGGCTACATCATTAGGTTCCTACCCGGATGGGCTCATGCGTCGAGACGGCGTGTTGCACTTGCTGTTAACACCACGTGCGTACAGATGGTTAATGGGACGGTGTCGCCTCTTAGGCAAGGTCATCTCGCAGCCAAGTAGGCTTATGCGAACCCATTTAATCACTCTTGCAGGGTGCTTGTGCAAGTCTCTTGACAAATAGGCATGGGTGAACCCACCGAGGGTGTGCGTGCAGCCTTGGTAGTTTGGTTGTTACCACTTCTGGATTCCCCGTACATGGGTATGGGTCTGCATACGTGTTTGTTGTACTATTTGTGTACTTGTGATACGATGACTCCTATGGTGGACGATTCATGTATTTGCTCCGTACTTGTACCGGATGAGAGGATAAACCCCGGATCAATGGTGGATTCGGTTTGTGATGCATGTACCCTGTAGAGCCGAGTGGACCCATAGGATAGGAGGACTCACTGAGATTTAGTAATCTCACCCCAATCAACTTATATTTTTTTTTCAGGTGCAGTTAGTAGCGTTTGGTCAGTAACAGGTTTGGACTGAAGACTTGGAAGTGGTGTTGGCTCGAAGACCTCGTTGGTTTTGACATTCCGCTGTGCAAGATCTATTGAAGACTCATGTATTATGCTTCTTAGTAGAATTTCATGTTGTATTTTATATGGATCTTTCTATAACTATAGCTTTTGTATGTACTCAATATCAATTTTAACGTTTCATGCATAATATACTAGTCAGTTATGTATGGGGTGTTACACACATCATTCTTATGTCTAGGGTTGATTTGTTTGTGGATTTTTTTAAATGATTTTATTTAAGTAATTATTATATGTAGTTTTATAAAGAGATGTTTGAGAAAAAGTTAAATTTTAAAAATAATATAGAGGATCACTTTATTATATGTTTATAGAATTTTTTTTTCTAATGAGTTTATTAATATTATTTTATATATGAGTTTATTATAATATTTGAATATTATTATAGAGAATTTTCATTGATTGATAATGTCATTAGTATAGTAAAATGGAGTTTTTTCTAGAGTTACAATTTAAATTGATAAATCATCATAAATAGTGTCAAAAATATTTTAATAAGTCATTAATGGTTTAATAGGAATGTAGGTTAGTATTACAATTAGAAACAAATAAGAAACAAAACTTCATAAAAATTAAAATGAAAATTAAATATTATCAATATGTACTAATTATAGAATAAGAATCTTGATTGTTAGAAATAGTTTGTCATAAACGAATATAATTTGTTTATAAAGAATGACAACATCAACCATTCGATTTTGCTATACCACAAAAACATTTTAAAATTAAGATTAAGGAAATTAATCCAAAGAAAAATGATAAGTGGAAGAAGTCATAATCTAATTGGTATGGTTATATATGGACGAAATCCTATGTATTATTGTTATAGAAATTTGGTTATCCAAATGAATGAATGATCGCAAAAATCGTATATTTTAATATTTATTAAAAGATTATTATTCATAGACGCCTACAATATTTTAAATTGGAAGGCTGATAAGTTTATGTGCATCTTTATTATAAGAATACTAAACAACATATATTTATATTCTAAAGAAAAAATAAGTAATACCATTCTAGAATTACGAAGAATGAGGAAGGAAATTTAATTTAAAACATTAAAAATCAATACGAAAAATAAAAACATCTTAACATATGCATATATATTATTGGTTCTGGGATTTAGATTCTCTAGATGATTGTAAGATACGTATATTTTGTGCCGATTAGACTCTCATTTAAATTGTAAAACCTGCAAAATTATAATTAGAAATTATATTAACATAAGCGTATATATTATTGTTTCTAGGATTTAAATAAAAAAAAAAGACGAAGGAAATTAAATAAAAAAATTAAATATCAATACAAAAAATAAAAACATCTTAACATAAACATATATATTATTGTCTCTAAAATTTAGTTTCTCTAGATGATTGCAAGAGACTATATTTCAAAATTGATGCTAAGATTGTTGTTTGTAGGAACTTGTGCCGATTAGACTCTCATTCAAATTGCAAAACCTACAAAATTATAATTAGAAATTATATTACAAAATATGAATATGAGTATAAATTAATTTGAATATGATCAAAATAATATATATGAAATAAATTTAAATATGATCAAAATGATAAAATAAAATTTATTCGAAAAAACATGGACATGAAATAGATTTGAATAGATGTAAAAAAGATGAAACCATCCAAGAAATTTTGGATTAAAATATTAGATAAAGATACAAAAATAAATTCTTTTTTTTTTGAATCGGCGTAGAATAGTAGATGATTGTAAGAGGCATATGTTCCATGTTTTGTCACGTTATGCATGAATTCTAAAATATACGTGTGAGGAAAAAAGTGACAAAAGTTTATCTATTTATGGTAGAAAGTGGAGCAAATTTATCGGTTTCAGAATAATAAAATGATATTATTATTGGCCGTTTCATAAAACTATTCATTTTATAAATATTAATTTTTGCAATAATTATAAAAATTGTAACTGATTTTTGTTCCAAAAATAAATTCTAATTAAAATACAATGATGATAACAATTAACATTAAAAACTAAAAAGAAAAAAAAATTTGTATATCATATTATAAAGTATTAAAATAAAATGTTAATATATTTTAAACTATAATATCAGTTAATCTTTAATTGTTTTTTAAATTATTAATTTTATAATATTTTTTCTACTTCAATTATTTAACATATAAATTTTTGTTATATTGTTAGATAATTGTTTCATTTATTCCTCATAAATTTCTAATAATTAAAATGATTTGTTACTTTATATAAACTCTAAATTACTAAATTTTTCTAAAAATCTGTGGAAAATAGTTATTAAAAACTTTATTGATATTAATCAAAAACTTATTATTTGTAGAGTTTAAAAATAATATTACATCAAAATATACCTTTTAAGATTCTTTTTTTAATTTTATCACTTCAAACTTCGAATTCTGAAATTTATTTATTAATAAAATTTATATTTGAATACAATATTTAATTTTTTTTATATTATATTATAAAGTAATAAAATAACATGTTAATAAATTTTAAACTATTATATCGGTTAATCTTTGGTTCTGTTTTAAATTATTATTTTTATAATACTTTTTCTACTTCAATTATTTAACATATATATATTTTTGTTATATTTTTAGATAATTATTTAATTTATTCCTCATATATTTCTAATAATTATTAATATAGTGTTAAATATTATAATTGGGTGCATAATAGATAAATACTTATAATTTTTATAAATAATAGTATTTTTAATTGTGGTAGTTGAATATTATATTATATTATATTGTTATTATTGTTATTATTATTATTTTATTATTAGATGAATATTATATTTTAATTTTCTCTATCATAAATTAATTTGATTGTTAAAATGATTTTGTATAATTTAATCATTACCATTATTATTATTATTATTATTATTGAATTATAAAACTATAAAAGTAAAAAATATTTTAACTATTTATTCCAAAATACTATAATATAAATAGTTAATTAATATTAAAAAATTTAAGGAATTGACACGTCAGCATTAATGTTATATTAGAATGACACATCATTCTTATGTCTAGGGTTGATTTGTTTGTGGATTTTTTTAAATGATTTTATTTAAGTAATTATTATATGTAGTTTTATAAAGAGATGTTTGAGAAAAAGTTAAATTTTAAAAATAATATAGAGGATCACTTTATTATATGTTTATAGAATTTTTTTTTCTAATGAGTTTATTAATATTATTTTATATATGAGTTTATTATAATATTTGAATATTATTATAGAGAATTTTCATTGATTGATAATGTCATTAGTATAGTAAAATGGAGTTTTTTCTAGAGTTACAATTTAAATTGATAAATCATCATAAATAGTGTCAAAAATATTTTAATAAGTCATTAATGGTTTAATAGGAATGTAGGTTAGTATTACAATTAGAAACAAATAAGAAACAAAACTTCATAAAAATTAAAATGAAAATTAAATATTATCAATATGTACTAATTATAGAATAAGAATCTTGATTGTTAGAAATAGTTTGTCATAAACGAATATAATTTGTTTATAAAGAATGACAACATCAACCATTCGATTTTGCTATACCACAAAAACATTTTAAAATTAAGATTAAGGAAATTAATCCAAAGAAAAATGATAAGTGGAAGAAGTCATAATCTAATTGGTATGGTTATATATGGACGAAATCCTATGTATTATTGTTATAGAAATTTGGTTATCCAAATGAATGAATGATCGCAAAAATCGTATATTTTAATATTTATTAAAAGATTATTATTCATAGACGCCTACAATATTTTAAATTGGAAGGCTGATAAGTTTATGTGCATCTTTATTATAAGAATACTAAACAACATATATTTATATTCTAAAGAAAAAATAAGTAATACCATTCTAGAATTACGAAGAATGAGGAAGGAAATTTAATTTAAAACATTAAAAATCAATACGAAAAATAAAAACATCTTAACATATGCATATATATTATTGGTTCTGGGATTTAGATTCTCTAGATGATTGTAAGATACGTATATTTTGTGCCGATTAGACTCTCATTTAAATTGTAAAACCTGCAAAATTATAATTAGAAATTATATTAACATAAGCGTATATATTATTGTTTCTAGGATTTAAATAAAAAAAAAAGACGAAGGAAATTAAATAAAAAAATTAAATATCAATACAAAAAATAAAAACATCTTAACATAAACATATATATTATTGTCTCTAAAATTTAGTTTCTCTAGATGATTGCAAGAGACTATATTTCAAAATTGATGCTAAGATTGTTGTTTGTAGGAACTTGTGCCGATTAGACTCTCATTCAAATTGCAAAACCTACAAAATTATAATTAGAAATTATATTACAAAATATGAATATGAGTATAAATTAATTTGAATATGATCAAAATAATATATATGAAATAAATTTAAATATGATCAAAATGATAAAATAAAATTTATTCGAAAAAACATGGACATGAAATAGATTTGAATAGATGTAAAAAAGATGAAACCATCCAAGAAATTTTGGATTAAAATATTAGATAAAGATACAAAAATAAATTCTTTTTTTTGAATCGGCGTAGAATAGTAGATGATTGTAAGAGGCATATGTTCCATGTTTTGTCACGTTATGCATGAATTCTAAAATATACGTGTGAGGAAAAAAGTGACAAAAGTTTATCTATTTATGGTAGAAAGTGGAGCAAATTTATCGGTTTCAGAATAATAAAATGATATTATTATTGGCCGTTTCATAAAACTATTCATTTTATAAATATTAATTTTTGCAATAATTATAAAAATTGTAACTGATTTTTGTTCCAAAAATAAATTCTAATTAAAATACAATGATGATAACAATTAACATTAAAAACTAAAAAGAAAAAAAAATTTGTATATCATATTATAAAGTATTAAAATAAAATGTTAATATATTTTAAACTATAATATCAGTTAATCTTTAATTCTTTTTTAAATTATTAATTTTATAATATTTTTTCTACTTCAATTATTTAACATATAAATTTTTGTTATATTGTTAGATAATTGTTTCATTTATTCCTCATAAATTTCTAATAATTAAAATGATTTGTTACTTTATATAAACTCTAAATTACTAAATTTTTCTAAAAATCTGTGGAAAATAGTTATTAAAAACTTTATTGATATTAATCAAAAACTTATTATTTGTAGAGTTTAAAAATAATATTACATCAAAATATACCTTTTAAGATTCTTTTTTTAATTTTATCACTTCAAACT
This sequence comes from Vicia villosa, assembly GCF_029867415.1. Taxonomy (NCBI): domain Eukaryota; kingdom Viridiplantae; phylum Streptophyta; class Magnoliopsida; order Fabales; family Fabaceae; genus Vicia; species Vicia villosa. Next base: position 522,112 of record NW_026705087.1, on the reverse strand, counting down.
TCGAATTCTGAAATTTATTTATTAATAAAATTTATATTTGAATACAATATTTAATTTTTTTTATATTATATTATAAAGTAATAAAATAACATGTTAATAAATTTTAAACTATTATATCGGTTAATCTTTGGTTCTGTTTTAAATTATTATTTTTATAATACTTTTGCTACTTCAATTATTTAACATATATATATTTTTGTTATATTTTTAGATAATTATTTAATTTATTCCTCATATATTTCTAATAATTATTAATATAGTGTTAAATATTATAATTGGGTGCATAATAGATAAATACTTATAATTTTTATAAATAATAGTATTTTTAATTGTGGTAGTTGAATATTATATTATATTATATTGTTATTATTGTTATTATTATTATTTTATTATTAGATGAATATTATATTTTAATTTTCTCTATCATAAATTAATTTGATTGTTAAAATGATTTTGTATAATTTAATCTTTACCATTATTATTATTATTATTATTATTATTGAATTATAAAACTATAAAAGTAAAAAATATTTTAACTATTTATTCCAAAATACTATAATATAAATAGTTAATTAATATTAAAAAATTTAAGGAATTGACACGTCAGCATTAATGTTATATTAGAATGACACATCATTCTTATGTCTAGGGTTGATTTGTTTGTGGATTTTTTTAAATGATTTTATTTAAGTAATTATTATATGTAGTTTTATAAAGAGATGTTTGAGAAAAAGTTAAATTTTAAAAATAATATAGAGGATCACTTTATTATATGTTTATAGAATTTTTTTTTTCTAATGAGTTTATTAATATTATTTTATATATGAGTTTATTATAATATTTGAATATTATTATAGAGAATTTTCATTGATTGATAATGTCATTAGTATAGTAAAATGGAGTTTTTTCTAGAGTTACAATTTAAATTGATAAATCATCATAAATAGTGTCAAAAATATTTTAATAAGTCATTAATGGTTTAATAGGAATGTAGGTTAGTATTACAATTAGAAACAATGTAATACCCGACATCATAATTATTCGATCATTATAATTACTAATGAAATTGGTATAAAATGAGATGGATAAATATGATGTATATTCCACAATGTTAATCTTTAGTGTTAATTAAAGATATTAATAGCAAGAGGAAGGGTATAATTGTATTTTCACCCTTAAGTAGGATAGGGTCATGTTTGGATGATCATTCTATTCTATTTTCAAAACAGAATTCTGGTTTGGTAAAGAGAAAGAGAGGAGAACGTGGGAAGAGAGGAAGAGAAGAGGAAGTCTCAAACTTGGTCCCATTGATCAACCTTGCATGCAACTATTTCTGCCCAAATCTTGCTCTTTCCATCATCTTCATCTTGTTTCAGCTCTGTTATCATCATCTTCTTCACTCTTAAGGTGAGTCCATAGTTAGTGGACTTGGGGTTTGCATGTGAGGGTTTACAATTGGGGATTTGGGAATGTGAGTAATATATGAATTAATGCTGCTAATTATCAATTATCTGAAGTAATCCTTGCCTACTAGTGTCTCTGATTGTGTTTGTAAACTCTGATTTCGTTAGAACTGAACTGGAAGTGTAGGGATTCATCTTAAAAGCTTTGGGACTGGTTTAGAGCTCCCAAAAACGCAGAAAAATGATTCTGGTTCAGTGTAACCGGTTACGGGTTTGAGTGTAACCGGTTACGCTGTTAAAAATCAGACAATCTGGGCTTTTTGCGTGACCGTAACCGGTTACGGGTCCTGGTGTAACCGGTTACACTGGGCGCAGAAGCAAAAATTCAGAAACTTAGGAAATTCATATCTCCTACCTCGTACGCCCGATTGACGCGTACCATATACCGTTAGAAAGCTAGTTAGATGTACTATCTAGGAAAATTAGCTTTGGTGTGAAAATGATATTTTTCGATATATCTGACGTACCTTCTGTTATGTGCGATATTGATAACATGTGATGCATATGTATTTTGGAATGTAATTTTCTCCTGAAATCTTGATGGCTGTATTGTATTGCTGCATATATATATATATTGTCATCTCTATGCCCCTTCCACGCGGGAATGATCTGGTGTATACTCCGTGGATGGCCGCCAATGGGAATGATCTGGTGTATACTCATTGGTGGGAAGGGATAGCCGGGCATATTCACTGTTTCAATGGGAATGATCTGGTGTATACTCATTGATCAGTGTGATATGTGGGTACTCGAGGGGAATGATCTGGTGTATACTCATCGTGTTACCTAAAGAAATGCTAGTACTTGGTGGGAATGATCTGGTGTATACTCACCATGTACTGAAAAAGGCATTTCCTCTGGCAGGAAAACATCGGATGTTGGTACGGTGAGATAGTGATACCATATCGGTAAGATCACTTGCTTATTCACCCCTAGTGATGCCACATAGGCAATATCAGTAGGGCCTCTCCGGTGGGTTGGTACGATCATGGCGACGTGATTGTACTAGCAACTTACACTTGTGTGTTATTTGCGTGTTTAATAATATCTCATTGGTTAGCCATGGGACTTCCAGTGATGATATTGCCCCTATTGTGTATTTGTACCTAGCCGTGAGTAAGACCACGGGTCCACGGCGGATCCGTTTAATTGTATGTTCCCTTTAGATCCGAGCGAACTAATAGGATAGGCGGACTCGCTGAGATTTAGTAATCTCATCCCATTCCAATTATATTTTTTCAGGTGGTTCGGGACAAGCTCGTGGTAAGGGAAAGATGGACTAGTTCTCTTGATGACACATGGATGTTCCTTTAGTTCTTATCGTGCTTATCAGATCTTATGTATTTTGAACATGTACTATTATGATGTACTTGTATTTTGGCCATGTCATATTCGGCTTTTGTATCATGTACTTATACTTTCCGCTGCAAAACATTATGTATTTGTTGTCTTATGAACCATTTATAATACTTTATGCATATTATTCTAGACAAATATGTGTGGGGTGTTACAGTTGGTATCAGAGCAGGTCGATCCTCGACCTTGCTAAGACATATCATAATGCAGTACAATTCTGCCTCATATGTGTATAATCAGTAAGATCCCTTTTGTCTTAATTGTGGTATTGAGCCTGATCAACTTGATTCCATGCGTAGGACAGACAGGGAGATGGCTGAGCAACGCAGAGGTCCCGGAAGGCCCAGAACTAGGCATGTGGAGCCCGAGCAAGAAGCCGGAGGTGCAGGTGTGCCTTGGCAGCAGATGATGCAGCAAATGATGCAGCAGAACCAGATGATGGCTCAAATGATGCAAGGCATGCAGGGGCAACAACCTCCTACTCAAGCTCCCGTTCCTCAAGCTGCAGCTGGACCTGATTTTCGTGCCTTCTTCAGGATGGATCCTCCAGAGTTTGTTGGCGGACTTGATTCACTCCTGGCTCACGACTGGCTAGCTGGAATGGAGAGAGTGTTTCAGGCTATCCAGTGTACGGAAGAAGAGAAGGTGATCTTTGCTACTCAGAAGATGAAGGGACCAGCTCTTAGGTGGTGGAACACTGCATCCACTTATTTCACCACCCAAGGGATTCCTAAGGATTGGCAGCACTTCAAAGTGGCATTCTTGGAGAAGTATTTCCCTAATAGTGTGAGGACCCAAAAGGAGAGAGAATTTCAGAACTTCAAGCAAGGTGACATGACTGTTTCAGAATATGCAGAGAAGTTCGAGGACTTGGCAGATTATTCCAGGCAGGCTGTTTATGCCCCAGATGAACTATGGAAGATCGATCAGTTTATGATGGGATTGAGGGCCGACATTGCTCATAGTGTTTCCCAAAGAGAATTCACTACTTATGCTGAATGTCTAAGGCAGTGTTATGTTGCTGAAAACAGTTTGAAGAGGGTTCAAGAAGAGAGGAACCAGAACAGGACTAATTTCAGAGAGCAAGGGAGATCTACTCAACACTTGAGGCCCCGTAACCCTCCACCAAAGAAGAAGCAAGCTTATGGTGACCAATCGACTCAACCGCCTCATTGTCGTAGGTGTGGAAGGAAGCATACTGGAGATTGCCAGCTCGGTTCTGTGACTTGTTTTAGATGTGGTGAGCAGGGCCACATAGCTCCACGCTGTCCACAAGGGAAGACTCCTGAAAAGACTGCAGGCCGCGTCTACACTTTGGATTCTAGAAAGGCCAAAGGGAACAACAATCTTATTGCGGGTACGTGTTACGTTAACAATCAACCTTTATGTGTATTAGTTGATTGTGGAGCCACTCATTCTTTTATCTCCACCGAGTGCGTCTACCGACTTGGTTTGGAGATTATTCCGTTACCTGAACCCATGATTATTTCTTCGGCAACGGATGATACCGTGGAAGCTCGACTAATCTGTAAAGATTGTTCAGTCTCTTTTAATGGTCGCAAGTACCCAATTGATTTAATTTGTGTACCCCTCAAGAAGCTTGATGTCATTCTAGGGATGGATTGGTTGTCTCATAACTCGGTGTACATTGGTTGCAAAGAGAAGGCCATATTCATTCCTGCTGAAGAGACTTCTTCTGATGATGCAATTACCAAGTTGATAGAAGGTACAATCAGCACGGTTAATTATCTCTTTTCTCAAGAAAGATCCTTTCTTTTAGTTCTTTCCAAGGAGCCTTCTGTGAGGATCGAGTTGTCGGGGATTCCGGTGGTGTGCGAATTTCCTGATGTTTTCCCTGAGGATATCACTTCTCTTCCTCCAGAAAGAGAAGCGGAATTCTCAATCGATCTTGTTCCTGGGACAGCCCCAGTTTCCATCACTCCATATAGGATGTCTCCTATTGAACTCAGAGAATTGAAGCGCCAATTGGAAGAACTTCTTGCTAAGCATTTTATCCAACCCAGTGTTTCTCCATGGGGAGCTCCTGTTCTTTTGGTGAAGAAGAAAGACGGAAGTATGCGCTTGTGCATTGATTACCGTCAGCTGAACAAAGTTACCATAAAGAACAAATATCCTCTACCGCGGATTGATGACCTCCTAGATCAGTTGAAAGGAGCCAGTGTGTTCTCGAAGATTGATCTTAGGTCAGGATACCATCAAATCCGAGTGAAGAGTTCTGATGTACCCAAGACCGCATTCAGGACCCGATATGGTCATTACGAGTTTTTAGTTATGCCTTTTGGTGTGACTAATGCTCCGGCAGTTTTCATGGATTACATGAACCGAATCTTTCAGCCATATCTGGATCAGTTTGTAGTGATCTTCATTGATGACATTCTTGTGTATTCTCGTACTCCTGAAGATCATGAGGAACACTTGCGGATCGTGTTGTCTACTCTTCGAGAGAAACAGTTGTATGCCAAATTCAGTAAGTGTGAGTTTTGGCTATCCGAAGTAAGTTTTCTTGGTCACGTTATCTCAGGGGGAGGCGTAGCAGTAGATCCTTCTAAAGTAGAAGCAGTAGTGAATTGGGATAGACCAAAGAGTGTGACTGAAGTCAGAAGCTTCTTAGGTTTGGCAGGTTACTACCGGAGGTTTATTATGGGGTTTGCTAAGTTAGCCTTACCATTGACAAAGCTTACACGTAAGGAGGTTGCTTTTGAATGGGATTCCGAGTGTGAGCAGAGTTTCCAGAAACTTAAGAAGAAGTTGACTACCGCACCAGTGTTAGTGATTCCGGATCCAAACCGATCTTATGAAGTGTTCTGTGACGCTTCTAAGAAAGGTTTAGGAGGAGTATTGATGCAAGATGGTCAGGTGGTAGCTTATGCGTCTCGACAGTTGAGATCTCATGAAGAGAATTACCCGACCCATGATCTTGAGCTTGCTGCAATAGTCTTTGCACTCAAGGTGTGGCGACACTACCTATATGGCGTCCACTTTGAGATGTTCAGTGATCATAAAAGTTTGAGATATCTCTTTGACCAGAAAGAGCTGAATATGCGACAAAGGAGATGGATGGAGTACCTCAAAGATTACGATTTTGAATTGAAGTATCATCCAGGAAAGGCTAACAAAGTGGCAGATGCATTAAGTAGGAAGGAATTTCGAGTCGCTGAGTTGATGATGTTGGAGCATGACTTAATGGAAAAGTTTAGAGACCTCGACCTCCAGTTTGAATGGGCACCCAATGGTGTGTTGATCAGTAATTTGAACATTCAGAATGAATTGCGAGAGAGAATTCGGATGTCCCAAGGGTATGATGAGCAATTGCAAGCAAGCAGAGATATGCCTAATTTTGTGAGAGCACCTGATGGGGTAATCTTGTTTCAGCAACGGATGTGTGTACCGAATGATTCGGAGTTAAAGCGTTTGATTCTGGATGAAGCACACAAGAGCAGGTTTTCTATTCATCCTGGGTCGACCAAAATGTATCAAGACTTGAAAAAGGATTTTTGGTGGCCAGGTATGAAGAGGGAGATTGCTGAATATGTAGCTCAGTGTCCCATTTGTCAACAAGTCAAGATTGAGCACCAGAGACCAGGAGGAATGTTACAGCCACTGGAGATACCAACATGGAAATGGGATTCTATCTCTATGGATTTCATCGTGGGATTACCTCGTGCTCGAGGCGGACATGATTCTATATGGGTAATAGTGGATAGGTTGACCAAATCTGCTCACTTTTTACCTGTAAAGACCACGCACAAGGTGATTCATCTCGCAAGACTTTTCATAGCGGAGGTTGTCCGATTGCATGGCGTGCCATCCAGTATAGTGTCCGATCGGGATCCAAAATTCACTTCGAGATTTTGGAAGGTGTTTCATAAGGAATTGGGGACTAGACTGGATATGAGCACGTCTAACCATCCACAGTCCGATGGGCAGACGGAGAGGACGATCCAGACGATTGAAGATATGCTGAGAGCTTGTATTTTAGAAGAAGGTGGGAGTTGGAGAGATCATCTGCCATTGATAGAGTTCGCATACAATAACAGTTACCATGCTAGTTTGGGTATGGCTCCTTATGAAGCTTTATATGGGAGAAAATGTCGATCACCGCTATGTTGGGCCGAAGTAGGGGAGAAGAGTATTCTTGGACCGGAGATTATACAAGAAACTACCGAGAAGGTTAAGATGATCCAAGATAACCTTAAGAAAGCCCAAGACCGACAGAAGAATTATGCGGACAAGCGGAGGAGACCGTTAGAATTTGAAGTTGGTGACCATGTGTATTTGAAAGTCACTCCGAGATTGAGGTTGGGAGGACCGTTCAAAACCCGAAAGCTCAGTCCAAGGTATGTGGGACCATATCAGATTTTGTGCAGAGTAGGTGAGGTGGCTTATCAGTTGGCACTACCGCCCTCACTATCCGGGCTGCACGATGTATTCCACGTATCTCAGCTCCGAAAGTTCGTACCAGATACCTTTCATCCTATCCTTCCGGATTTTGTTGAAGTAGAACCAGATCTTTCCTATGATCCTCAACCTTACCGGATCCTGGAGCGTGCAAGCAAGTCTCTACGGAATAAGGAGATACCTATCGTGAAAGTGATGTGGGATGAGACGCGTCCTGAGGAAGCTACGTGGGAGCTTGAATCAGAGATGCGGGAGTCCTATCCTCACTTGTTTTGGTAAGTTTTCTTTGAATTCGAGGACGAATTCTATTTAAGGGGGGAAGAATGTAATACCCGACATCATAATTATTCGATCATTATAATTACTAATGAAATTGGTATAAAATGAGATGGATAAATATGATGTATATTCCACAATGTTAATCTTTAGTGTTAATTAAAGATATTAATAGCAAGAGGAAGGGTATAATTGTATTTTCACCCTTAAGTAGGATAGGGTCATGTTTGGATGATCATTCTATTCTATTTTCAAAACAGAATTCTGGTTTGGTAAAGAGAAAGAGAGGAGAACGTGGGAAGAGAGGAAGAGAAGAGGAAGTCTCAAACTTGGTCCCATTGATCAACCTTGCATGCAACTATTTCTGCCCAAATCTTGCTCTTTCCATCATCTTCATCTTGTTTCAGCTCTGTTATCATCATCTTCTTCACTCTTAAGGTGAGTCCATAGTTAGTGGACTTGGGGTTTGCATGTGAGGGTTTACAATTGGGGATTTGGGAATGTGAGTAATATATGAATTAATGCTGCTAATTATCAATTATCTGAAGTAATCCTTGCCTACTAGTGTCTCTGATTGTGTTTGTAAACTCTGATTTCGTTAGAACTGAACTGGAAGTGTAGGGATTCATCTTAAAAGCTTTGGGACTGGTTTAGAGCTCCCAAAAACGCAGAAAAATGATTCTGGTTCAGTGTAACCGGTTACGGGTTTGAGTGTAACCGGTTACGCTGTTAAAAATCAGACAATCTGGGCTTTTTGCGTGACCGTAACCGGTTACGGGTCCTGGTGTAACCGGTTACACTGGGCGCAGAAGCAAAAATTCAGAAACTTAGGAAATTCATATCTCCTACCTCGTACGCCCGATTGACGCGTACCATATACCGTTAGAAAGCTAGTTAGATGTACTATCTAGGAAAATTAGCTTTGGTGTGAAAATGATATTTTTCGATATATCTGACGTACCTTCTGTTATGTGCGATATTGATAACATGTGATGCATATGTATTTTGGAATGTAATTTTCTCCTGAAATCTTGATGGCTGTATTGTATTGCTGCATATATATATATATTGTCATCTCTATGCCCCTTCCACGCGGGAATGATCTGGTGTATACTCCGTGGATGGCCGCCAATGGGAATGATCTGGTGTATACTCATTGGTGGGAAGGGATAGCCGGGCATATTCACTGTTTCAATGGGAATGATCTGGTGTATACTCATTGATCAGTGTGATATGTGGGTACTCGAGGGGAATGATCTGGTGTATACTCATCGTGTTACCTAAAGAAATGCTAGTACTTGGTGGGAATGATCTGGTGTATACTCACCATGTACTGAAAAAGGCATTTCCTCTGGCAGGAAAACATCGGATGTTGGTACGGTGAGATAGTGATACCATATCGGTAAGATCACTTGCTTATTCACCCCTAGTGATGCCACATAGGCAATATCAGTAGGGCCTCTCCGGTGGGTTGGTACGATCATGGCGACGTGATTGTACTAGCAACTTACACTTGTGTGTTATTTGCGTGTTTAATAATATCTCATTGGTTAGCCATGGGACTTCCAGTGATGATATTGCCCCTATTGTGTATTTGTACCTAGCCGTGAGTAAGACCACGGGTCCACGGCGGATCCGTTTAATTGTATGTTCCCTTTAGATCCGAGCGAACTAATAGGATAGGCGGACTCGCTGAGATTTAGTAATCTCATCCCATTCCAATTATATTTTTTCAGGTGGTTCGGGACAAGCTCGTGGTAAGGGAAAGATGGACTAGTTCTCTTGATGACACATGGATGTTCCTTTAGTTCTTATCGTGCTTATCAGATCTTATGTATTTTGAACATGTACTATTATGATGTACTTGTATTTTGGCCATGTCATATTCGGCTTTTGTATCATGTACTTATACTTTCCGCTGCAAAACATTATGTATTTGTTGTCTTATGAACCATTTATAATACTTTATGCATATTATTCTAGACAAATATGTGTGGGGTGTTACAAACAAATAAGAAACAAAACTTCATAAAAATTAAAATGAAAATTAAATATTATCAATATGTACTAATTATAGAATAAGAATCTTGATTGTTAGAAATAGTTTGTCATAAACGAATATAATTTGTTTATAAAGAATGACAACATCAACCATTCGATTTTGCTATACCACAAAAACATTTTAAAATTAAGATTAAGGAAATTAATCCAAAGAAAAATGATAAGTGGAAGAAGTCATAATCTAATTGGTATGGTTATATATGGACGAAATCCTATGTATTATTGTTATAGAAATTTGGTTATCCAAATGAATGAATGATCGCAAAAATCGTATATTTTAATATTTATTAAAAGATTATTATTCATAGACGCCTACAATATTTTAAATTGGAAGGCTGATAAGTTTATGTGCATCTTTATTATAAGAATACTAAACAACATATATTTATATTCTAAAGAAAAAATAAGTAATACCATTCTAGAATTACGAAGAATGAGGAAGGAAATTTAATTTAAAACATTAAAAATCAATACGAAAAATAAAAACATCTTAACATATGCATATATATTATTGGTTCTGGGATTTAGATTCTCTAGATGATTGTAAGATACGTATATTTTGTGCCGATTAGACTCTCATTTAAATTGTAAAACCTGCAAAATTATAATTAGAAATTATATTAACATAAGCGTATATATTATTGTTTCTAGGATTTAAATAAAAAAAAAAAGACGAAGGAAATTAAATAAAAAAATTAAATATCAATACAAAAAATAAAAACATCTTAACATAAACATATATATTATTGTCTCTAAAATTTAGTTTCTCTAGATGATTGCAAGAGACTATATTTCAAAATTGATGCTAAGATTGTTGTTTGTAGGAACTTGTGCCGATTAGACTCTCATTCAAATTGCAAAACCTACAAAATTATAATTAGAAATTATATTACAAAATATGAATATGAGTATAAATTAATTTGAATATGATCAAAATAATATATATGAAATAAATTTAAATATGATCAAAATGATAAAATAAAATTTATTCGAAAAAAATGGACATGAAATAGATTTGAATAGATGTAAAAAAGATGAAACCATCCAAGAAATTTTGGATTAAAATATTAGATAAAGATACAAAAATAAATTCTTTTTTTTGAATCGGCGTAGAATAGTAGATGATTGTAAGAGGCATATGTTCCATGTTTTGTCACGTTATGCATGAATTCTAAAATATACGTGTGAGGAAAAAAGTGACAAAAGTTTATCTATTTATGGTAGAAAGTGGAGCAAATTTATCGGTTTCAGAATAATAAAATGATATTATTATTGGCCGTTTCATAAAACTATTCATTTTATAAATATTAATTTTTGCAATAATTATAAAAATTGTAACTGATTTTTGTTCCAAAAATAAATTCTAATTAAAATACAATGATGATAACAATTAACATTAAAAACTAAAAAGAAAAAAAAATTTGTATATCATATTATAAAGTATTAAAATAAAATGTTAATATATTTTAAACTATAATATCAGTTAATCTTTAATTCTTTTTTAAATTATTAATTTTATAATATTTTTTCTACTTCAATTATTTAACATATAAATTTTTGTTATATTGTTAGATAATTGTTTCATTTATTCCTCATAAATTTCTAATAATTAAAATGATTTGTTACTTTATATAAACTCTAAATTACTAAATTTTTCTAAAAATCTGTGGAAAATAGTTATTAAAAACTTTATTGATATTAATCAAAAACTTATTATTTGTAGAGTTTAAAAATAATATTACATCAAAATATACCTTTTAAGATTCTTTTTTTAATTTTATCACTTCAAACTTCGAATTCTGAAATTTATTTATTAATAAAATTTATATTTGAATACAATATTTAATTTTTTTTATATTATATTATAAAGTAATAAAATAACATGTTAATAAATTTTAAACTATTATATCGGTTAATCTTTGGTTCTGTTTTAAATTATTATTTTTATAATACTTTTGCTACTTCAATTATTTAACATATATATATTTTTGTTATATTTTTAGATAATTATTTAATTTATTCCTCATATATTTCTAATAATTATTAATATAGTGTTAAATATTATAATTGGGTGCATAATAGATAAATACTTATAATTTTTATAAATAATAGTATTTTTAATTGTGGTAGTTGAATATTATATTATATTATATTGTTATTATTGTTATTATTATTATTTTATTATTAGATGAATATTATATTTTAATTTTCTCTATCATAAATTAATTTGATTGTTAAAATGATTTTGTATAATTTAATCTTTACCATTATTATTATTATTATTATTATTATTATTGAATTATAAAACTATAAAAGTAAAAAATATTTTAACTATTTATTCCAAAATACTATAATATAAATAGTTAATTAATATTAAAAAATTTAAGGAATTGACACATCAGCATTAATGTTATATTAGAATGACACATCATTCTTATGTCTAGGGTTGATTTGTTTGTGGATTTTTTTAAATGATTTTATTTAAGTAATTATTATATGTAGTTTTATAAAGAGATGTTTGAGAAAAAGTTAAATTTTAAAAATAATATAGAGGATCACTTTATTATATGTTTATAGAATTTTTTTTTCTAATGAGTTTATTAATATTATTTTATATATGAGTTTGTTATAATATTTGAATATTATTATAGAGAATTTTCATTGATTGATAATGTCATTAGTATAGTAAAATGGAGTTTTTTCTAGAGTTACAATTTAAATTGATAAATCATCATAAATAGTGTCAAAAATATTTTAATAAGTCATTAATGGTTTAATAGGAATGTAGGTTAGTATTACAATTAGAAACAAATAAGAAACAAAACTTCATAAAAATTAAAATGAAAATTAAATATTATCAATATGTACTAATTATAGAATAAGAATCTTGATTGTTAGAAATAGTTTGTCATAAACAAATATAATTTGTTTATAAAGAATGACAACATCAACCATTCGATTTTGCTATACCACAAAAACATTTTAAAATTAAGATTAAGGAAATTAATCCAAAGAAAAATGATAAGTGGAAGAAGTCATAATCTAATTGGTATGGTTATATATGGACGAAATCCTATGTATTATTGTTATAGAAATTTGGTTATCCAAATGAATGAATGATCGCAAAAATCGTATATTTTAATATTTATTAAAAGATTATTATTCATAGACGCCTACAATATTTTAAATTGGAAGGCTGATAAGTTTATGTGCATCTTTATTATAAGAATACTAAACAACATATATTTATATTCTAAAGAAAAAATAAGTAATACCATTCTAGAATTACGAAGAATGAGGAAGGAAATTTAATTTAAAACATTAAAAATCAATACGAAAAATAAAAACATCTTAACATATGGATATATATTATTGGTTCTGGGATTTAGATTCTCTAGATGATTGTAAGATACGTATATTTTGTGCCGATTAGACTCTCATTTAAATTGTAAAACCTGCAAAATTATAATTAGAAATTATATTAACATAAGCGTATATATTATTGTTTCTAGGATTTAAATAAAAAAAAAGACGAAGGAAATTAAATAAAAAAATTAAATATCAATACAAAAAATAAAAACATCTTAACATAAACATATATATTATTGTTTCTAAAATTTAGTTTCTCTAGATGATTGCAAGAGACTATATTTCAAAATTGATGCTAAGATTGTTGTTTGTAGGAACTTGTGCCGATTAGACTCTCATTCAAATTGCAAAACCTACAAAATTATAATTAGAAATTATATCACAAAATATGAATATGAGTATAAATTAATTTGAATATGATCAAAATAATATATATGAAATAAATTTAAATATGATCAAAATGATAAAATAAAATTTATTCGAAAAAACATGGACATGAAATAGATTTGAATAGATGTAAAAAAGATGAAACCATCCAAGAAATTTTGGATTAAAATATTAGATAAAGATACAAAAATAAATTCTTTTTTTTGAATCGGCGTAGAATAGTAGATGATTGTAAGAGGCATATGTTCCATGTTTTGTCACGTTATGCATGAATTCTAAAATATACGTGTGAGGAAAAAAGTGACAAAAGTTTATCTATTTATGGTAGAAAGTGGAGCAAATTTATCGGTTTCAGAATAATAAAATGATATTATTATTGGCCGTTTCATAAAACTATTCATTTTATAAATATTAATTTTTGCAATAATTATAAAAATTGTAACTGATTTTTGTTCCAAAAATAAATTGTAATTAAAATACAATGATGATAACAATTAACATTAAAAACTAAAAAGAAAAAAAAATTTGTATATCATATTATAAAGTATTAAAATAAAATGTTAATATATTTTAAACTATAATATCAGTTAATCTTTAATTCTTTTTTAAATTATTAATTTTATAATATTTTTTCTACTTCAATTATTTAACATATAAATTTTTGTTATATTGTTAGATAATTGTTTCATTTATTCCTCATAAATTTCTAATAATTAAAATGATTTGTTACTTTATATAAACTCTAAATTACTAAATTTTTCTGAAAATCTGTGTAAAATAGTTATTAAAAACTTTATTGATATTAATCAAAAACTTATTATTTTTAGAGTTTAAAAATAATATTACATCAAAATATACCTTTTAAGATTCTTTTTTTAATTTTATCACTTCAAACATCGAATTCTGAAATTTTGTAACACCCCATACATAACTGACTAGTATATTATGCATGAAACGTTAAATTGATACTGAGTACATACAAAAGCTTTAGATATAGAAAGATCCATAATACAATACAACATGAAATTCCAATAAGAATTACAAAACATGTGTCTTCAATGGATCTGCACAGCGGAAAATGAGATTTGACTAGGTCTCCGAGCCATCACCACTTTAAGCCGTCAATCCGAACCTGCTATCTGCCAAAAGCTACTAAACTGCACCTGAAAAAAATATAAGTTGATTGGGGTGAGATTACTAAATCTCAGTGAGTCCTCCTATCCTATGGGTCCACTCGGTTCTACAGGGTACATGCATCGACAAAATCGAATCCACCATTGATCCGGGTTTTATCCTCACGTCCGGTACAAGCACGGAGAAAACAAGGAATCATCCACCATTGGACGATTAATGCAGATATACAATTATATAAGCAACCAAGTATGCAAAACCCGCATCCATATACGGGGAATCCAGAAGTACGTTAATACCACTAGACTAAGTTACTAACACACCCTCGGTGGGTTCACCCATGCCTATTTGTCAAGAGACTTACACAAGCACCCTGCAAGAATGATTAAATGGGTTCGCACAAGCCTACATGGCTGCGAGATGACCTTGCCTAAGAGGCGACATCGTCCCATTAACCATCTGTACGCACGTGGTGTTAACAGCAAGTGCAACACGCCGTCTTGACGCATGAGCCCATCCGGATAGGAACCTAATGATGTAGCCTACATGGCATCATTAGAGATGGTTTACCTGTTATGCGTAGGCTTACTTAGCCGCATAACGCCATCATACCGAGCACGCGAGTGTGTATACAGCAAGTGAGTAAACGCCTTCAGGCCCTCACAAGCACACTGCAACGGTAGTTCAGGTATGTGCCTCTAGGATCCATGATCAGGGCAGTCCCACAGACAACTCAAGGACCCACGGTCCGAATCGTAACTTAGTACCGGGTCTACTTCGATTCAGCATACACACACATAAGCAAACGCTAAAGCACGCAAGCAGACAACCCCGATTGTTTAACCGAAACAATGGGCATCAATAGAATGATCATATTTCATCATAATATAGCATTCTTATTCCAGCATAACATAGCAGTTAGAAACAATGAGCTAGTTCAGTCTACTATACACAATTTACATAGTATTAGTGTCGCACTTTAACTAAAAGTATGTCAGATATACCGAAAAATAATATTTAGACACCAAGGATAATTTTCCTAGATAGTACACTTTAATAGCTTTCTAACGGTATATGGTACGCGTCAAACGGGTACACGAAGTGGGAGATATGAATTTTCGAAATTCTGAAAATTCTGCTCAGCATGCAGAGTAACGGGTTACTTCATTTCAAGTAACCGGTTACTTCAGCCCAGAATCCATTTTTTTCACTTTTCGCTCCCAGGTAACCGGTTACCTCATCCAAGTAACCGGTTACTTCACCTGCAGAACCCCAAATTCTGCATTTTAAAGCTTCTAAACCAGTCTCAATACTTCTAATTGATTCTAAACATCACCTATATCATTTCCACGAATTTAACATGCAACACTGATCAAGATATACCAGTCAATGATTAATCAAAAACAACTAACAATCAACACAATTAACATGTTAGTGACATGAATTTATGATTATCTCTCACAAAATCCCTAACCCCAATTATAACCCTAACATGCAAATTCCCCAAGCCACTATCTAAGGACTCACCTTGGATCAATGGAGCTTTAGATGATGAACATGCTGCAATTGAGCTCCTAACTTGACCAAAATTCCAACTCCAAATTCATCAAACCCGTAATCACTCTTGTACCAACTTTCAGCATCACTGACACAACTTCAAGGTCAGTTTTCTCCTTCGAAACGGAAGCTATGAACACGAACCATAGGTGCAAATCGAAGAGAAATTCGTTAGCTTTCCAATGGGACCAGAATCGTTACGATCGGAGTTACGAGTTGAGAGTTATACCTGTTTTAGTGGAGCTGTATCCATAGCTGCGAAAATGGAACTTGCATCATGAGTTTCTTCCTTCTCTTTGCTTCTATGCTCTCTCTCTAATTCCCTTGCATGGATTCTGATTTGCAAGCCAAACAACTCCCTAAGTTCATGCATCAAAATCTAATGTCCTTTATGTCCACATGCAAGCATTAGATAAGTCCATTATGCCCTCCAACTTAACCTTATTTACAACAATGCCATTAGTTCAATTCTAACCCATCATCTTTGTTTCTAATCACTCCACTAATTCTTCTAATATCCATTCTTTAGATTAATAGGTAATAAGACTAATGACCCCTCTCTAATTATCATTTACTCATTTAAATGATAATTATCGGTGTCAAAAGATTGGGATATTACATTCTCCCCCCCTTAATTAGAATTCGTCCTCGAATTCCTTCTGTTCACCACGAAAACCAACCCCTCATATCTATCCAACCAAGGGAAAGAATGTTACTCACACTCCTGTTTAGACAATTTCACTACTCTGTCTGATGGTCATTCGATACGGAGAAACGCAATCTGCAACAATACTTGCGTCCTACTATACATGATTAGAAACTTTAACTGTCAAGCAACACATCCATTCAGATACTTCGCCTTGACCTACCTTGGGAATTATCCTTCCAAGGTCCTAGGCCTTCGCTGCTCTGTAGTGAATCTCCCAAATTTCTGAAACCCTAGCAATCCACTCTTGTTGGATATCTGCCGTTCAAAATCTGTTGTGTTCACCCTTATCCAACACACTTACTGATTCACTTAGGCTCCTTGAATTACTTCCCATCCAAGCATTCTTGCTACAATAATCCTTTCTATGACGACACTTCAAATTATTCGCTACCAAGGTCCATTCAATGACGTTAAGCATTAGCCGAATTTCTTGGTCCTAACTTCTGGTTTCCAAAGTATTAGGATGATTGTCCCAAGTTTACCTTTACTTATACAACTGAATCTCCTTACTTAACTCTCGCCTCAGTGCTAGACATATCAGTCATCCCCGCAATCCATGATAGCGTAGCATCTTGCAACTATAGCCTCGACATTCGAAAACCTCACACAAGATTCTACTGATGAGAGGCGAAATTCAACAGCTGACCTGTAATCATTTCCCAAGTCTTCCTGCACAATCATAGTGTACAAGGCTTAACCACAAGGAACTTGTGCCAGCTGAATGTCTTCACTAGCCCCCAGCATTCCGGCAATCACGATACTACGTCCAACTCTTGATGCTTACAAGTTCAACTGATGATCTACGAACATCGGATCACACGTCATCCACCAGGTCTCTTCCCAATCTGGTCCACTGTCGGTATCTCTCGTGGTCATGGTGGATCCCCTAGAGAGAACGACAAAACGAAATGCTGCTTCGACGAGTTCCTCTTGGGAAGATACTTCCATCCCAAGAGAAGATCCTACAATTAGTCTGTTAGTCCCTACCTCGGACTTATCTGATTCTTCCTTGATCCGTTGCGCTACTCTGATCCCAACAAGTCACACACCCTGGAATCCTCTGAGTCGTATTACATCCATAATTCACTTAGTTCCCATTAATACACAATAGTTCCTTATCTGCAGTTGTCCAATTACAACACGTGCCAGAATTCCATGTACATCCATCATCGGCTACTACTCTTCGAAATTGCATACTCTCTAGAATCAAGCTTCTACTTACTCTGCCATTCCATATAGTTCATCTACCACAACTTAGGTACACGTTCCTTTCTTAGGACATTGAAACCCAAATACTCACTGACTTAGAGGTTCGTCCTTGTCACTGATTTCCACAGCGTACAACTGCTATGTTTTTCATCCAACCAAACTTTGTTGCTCAACCGGGTGTATCGAATCCTTCACAACATACTGCAGCTCATGATAACTCTAGCAGTTTTACACAACTTCCACCCTACCATACACCTTCATTCTCTTAATGTGGTATCACCTCTGATAACTCGTGCGACTTACTGATATAACAATCCTCCCATAGCCACACTCCATTCACACAGTCATCTATCGTATGTTCCACCTCTGAATCAGACACTGAACTGACTTCCTCAGCGGCTGCATCCTTCATTGCAGTGCTTCCAACGGTCTAAGTGTAGCCACAATGCAAGAAATTGCACTTTGCAATTTGCACTTCGAACATCTCTCTTATAAATTCCTTAGCAGTTCTCAAACAAAATGTCTATGCTTTACCTATATTCACACTTCTTTGCTCTGAGCATCTACCAATACCCTACCAGACACATCACATCGAGCCGAACCAAGATACATTTCGCCTAGTCTGTCACTAGTCGCTAATGGTATAGGATAGCCGCTCAAAATGTTGACCAGGATATCAGGACCGCACATGAGTCCCACCCTAGACACTCATGCAAAATTTCCAACTTAACACTTCATGAAACGAGAACGTCCCCGAGGTACAATCTGATACTAACCCACGCAATCACGATCACTAAGAGTCTCCATAAGTGTAGTATTGGATCTTGATCCATTTCACCATCGGCTGTCTAGTTATTCTTCTACTATCGAGCGCGACGTATGGATCCTTATCCCACATACCTTATGAGAGTCTGGATCTGTGTTTCACGAGTGCCGAATCAGAATTCTACCTTGAGTTTCAGATCACCTTGTCTCACACATGTCGGAAAAAGATGACTCACGCATCTTTGTGCACGATAGCGATACTGTGGCATTATACCCGTCTGGTAGTACCAACATGGTGGTCTAACTCCGAGGCCATGTATCCAGGTATCTACCTCAGTGGCGTATAATGATCTCCACGCGTATCCTAAAGTCACAACCGACAAGTGTCTGAATAGGCTTCCAATAGGCTCATCGTTCCTCAAATCCTTCGAATCACACTCCTCAGGATGCTAAAACCTGAGAGTGCTACACACCAAGGTTTACTTACTCGGAAAGCCAAAATGCTAAGCACGAAGATTGAAGTTCAACTTCGGGTTACCATGCAGTGTGCGTACCCACTCGTCCCACGCATGCATGAGATTCCAAGGATAATTCATTTCACAGGAATACTATGGTTCCTAACAACCAACACAACTGCGATCATCCTACTGATGTTCCAGATAGATCTTAGTTCTTACTCGCCTGAACACCCAACGCCAAGCGTAGTTCTATGGTTCCACTCGGGGTCAGACGAACAACAACTAACAAGAACTTAGGTTACTGCATTTCACGCTTCTACATCATTTCATATTCCATCTAGTGTAGTTCTAGAACCTAAATATAAAATGATAAGAAGAGAAATACATATCCTCTTCTATCGACTGGGTATTCAAGCCTCGCCCAATCGTAAGTTACCACACTCATACATTCCACCAACCTTTACTAGGTAACCACTTTCGTCTAAGATACACCAAGCTGAATCAGGATCCAATACTCCGTCCATCCAATTACTGTCCATACCAGCGTAATCAGAAAGGTCTGACTCCTCTATCCGTGCTTCCAAAGGTTATTCTGTCCTATCCGCTCACCAGCCACACCTAACACCGGCAGCATCATCAGTACTGAATCCTAATAAATCTCAGCTCAACACCTTCGGAGAATCTCACTTACAAGGCCCTATCTCAATCCTTACTGGTTTTCCCTTGCTATTACCAAGACTTAGAGAAAGTTTCACTCCGTCCAATCATAATCCTGGGGGTTCTGGTTGTCTCAATCCACACCTTGGTAGTTCGGGTATTACTTCTCTGCGTCAAATGCTTCTCTTAAGTCTGTCAACTCCAACATCCCTTCTACTTACGTCGTCCAATAAATCCAGCTTCCATATATAATTCACCACCCAACTAATCCTTGCTACTTGAGTTCACGACACTTACAGGTTTACGAGTCCTCGTGGCGGCTCTGCCGTAATTCTACCGTCCCACACTCAGTCGATGAGTTGATCAAGTTCAACAACTGAATGAGATTTTAGTAAAATCAGGCTAGCAACGCACACATGTGAGGAGGAAAGGAATTGCTAGTGATGTCTCATGGCTCGGCCGAGAATCGACCTGCTCTGATACCAACTGTAACACCCCATACATAACTGACTAGTATATTATGCATGAAACGTTAAATTGATACTGAGTACATACAAAAGCTTTAGATATAGAAAGATCCATAATACAATACAACATGAAATTCCAATAAGAATTACAAAACATGTGTCTTCAATGGATCTGCACAGCGGAAAATGAGATTTGACTAGGTCTCCGAGCCATCACCACTTTAAGCCGTCAATCCGAACCTGCTATCTGCCAAAAGCTACTAAACTGCACCTGAAAAAAATATAAGTTGATTGGGGTGAGATTACTAAATCTCAGTGAGTCCTCCTATCCTATGGGTCCACTCGGTTCTACAGGGTACATGCATCGACAAAATCGAATCCACCATTGATCCGGGTTTTATCCTCACGTCCGGTACAAGCACGGAGAAAACAAGGAATCATCCACCATTGGACGATTAATGCAGATATACAATTATATAAGCAACCAAGTATGCAAAACCCGCATCCATATACGGGGAATCCAGAAGTACGTTAATACCACTAGACTAAGTTACTAACACACCCTCGGTGGGTTCACCCATGCCTATTTGTCAAGAGACTTACACAAGCACCCTGCAAGAATGATTAAATGGGTTCGCACAAGCCTACATGGCTGCGAGATGACCTTGCCTAAGAGGCGACATCGTCCCATTAACCATCTGTACGCACGTGGTGTTAACAGCAAGTGCAACACGCCGTCTTGACGCATGAGCCCATCCGGATAGGAACCTAATGATGTAGCCTACATGGCATCATTAGAGATGGTTTACCTGTTATGCGTAGGCTTACTTAGCCGCATAACGCCATCATACCGAGCACGCGAGTGTGTATACAGCAAGTGAGTAAACGCCTTCAGGCCCTCACAAGCACACTGCAACGGTAGTTCAGGTATGTGCCTCTAGGATCCATGATCAGGGCAGTCCCACAGACAACTCAAGGACCCACGGTCCGAATCGTAACTTAGTACCGGGTCTACTTCGATTCAGCATACACACACATAAGCAAACGCTAAAGCACGCAAGCAGACAACCCCGATTGTTTAACCGAAACAATGGGCATCAATAGAATGATCATATTTCATCATAATATAGCATTCTTATTCCAGCATAACATAGCAGTTAGAAACAATGAGCTAGTTCAGTCTACTATACACAATTTACATAGTATTAGTGTCGCACTTTAACTAAAAGTATGTCAGATATACCGAAAAATAATATTTAGACACCAAGGATAATTTTCCTAGATAGTACACTTTAATAGCTTTCTAACGGTATATGGTACGCGTCAAACGGGTACACGAAGTGGGAGATATGAATTTTCGAAATTCTGAAAATTCTGCTCAGCATGCAGAGTAACGGGTTACTTCATTTCAAGTAACCGGTTACTTCAGCCCAGAATCCATTTTTTTCACTTTTCGCTCCCAGGTAACCGGTTACCTCATCCAAGTAACCGGTTACTTCACCTGCAGAACCCCAAATTCTGCATTTTAAAGCTTCTAAACCAGTCTCAATACTTCTAATTGATTCTAAACATCACCTATATCATTTCCACGAATTTAACATGCAACACTGATCAAGATATACCAGTCAATGATTAATCAAAAACAACTAACAATCAACACAATTAACATGTTAGTGACATGAATTTATGATTATCTCTCACAAAATCCCTAACCCCAATTATAACCCTAACATGCAAATTCCCCAAGCCACTATCTAAGGACTCACCTTGGATCAATGGAGCTTTAGATGATGAACATGCTGCAATTGAGCTCCTAACTTGACCAAAATTCCAACTCCAAATTCATCAAACCCGTAATCACTCTTGTACCAACTTTCAGCATCACTGACACAACTTCAAGGTCAGTTTTCTCCTTCGAAACGGAAGCTATGAACACGAACCATAGGTGCAAATCGAAGAGAAATTCGTTAGCTTTCCAATGGGACCAGAATCGTTACGATCGGAGTTACGAGTTGAGAGTTATACCTGTTTTAGTGGAGCTGTATCCATAGCTGCGAAAATGGAACTTGCATCATGAGTTTCTTCCTTCTCTTTGCTTCTATGCTCTCTCTCTAATTCCCTTGCATGGATTCTGATTTGCAAGCCAAACAACTCCCTAAGTTCATGCATCAAAATCTAATGTCCTTTATGTCCACATGCAAGCATTAGATAAGTCCATTATGCCCTCCAACTTAACCTTATTTACAACAATGCCATTAGTTCAATTCTAACCCATCATCTTTGTTTCTAATCACTCCACTAATTCTTCTAATATCCATTCTTTAGATTAATAGGTAATAAGACTAATGACCCCTCTCTAATTATCATTTACTCATTTAAATGATAATTATCGGTGTCAAAAGATTGGGATATTACAAATTTATTTATTAATAAAATTTATATTTGAATACAATATTTAATTTTTTTATATTATATTATAAAGTAATAAAATAACATGTTAATAAATTTTAAACTATTATATCGGTTAATCTTTGGTTCTGTTTTAAATTATTATTTTTATAATACTTTTGCTACTTCAATTATTTAACATATATATATATATATATATATATATATATATATATTTTTGTTATATTTTTAGATAATTATTTAATTTATTCCTCATATATTTCTAGTAATTATTAATATAGTGTTAAATATTATAATTGGGTGCATAATAGATAAATAGTTATAATTTTTATAAATAATAGTATTTTTAATTGTGGTAGTTGAATATTATATTATATTATATTGTTATTATTGTTATTATTATTATTTTATTATTAGATGAATATTATATTTTAATTTTCTCTATCATAAATTAATTTGATTGTTAAAATGATTTTGTATAATTTAATCTTTACCATTATTATTATTATTATTATTATTATTATTATTGAATTATAAAACTATAAAAGTAAAAAATATTTTAACTATTTATTCCAAAATACTATAATATAAATAGTTAATTAATATTAAAAAATTTAAGGAATTGACACGTCAGCATTAATGTTATATTAGAATGACACATCATTCTTATGTCTAGGGTTGATTTGTTTGTGGATTTTTTTAAATGATTTTATTTAAGTAATTATTATATGTAGTTTTATAAAGAGATGTTTGAGAAAAAGTTAAATTTTAAAAATAATATAGAGGATCACTTTATTATATGTTTATAGAATTTTTTTTTTCTAATGAGTTTATTAATATTATTTTATATATGAGTTTATTATAATATTTGAATATTATTATAGAGAATTTTCATTGATTGATAATGTCATTAGTATAGTAAAATGGAGTTTTTTCTAGAGTTACAATTTAAATTGATAAATCATCATAAATAGTGTCAAAAATATTTTAATAAGTCATTAATGGTTTAATAGGAATGTAGGTTAGTATTACAATTAGAAACAAATAAGAAACAAAACTTCATAAAAATGAAAATGAAAATTAAATATTATCAATATGTACTAATTATAGAATAAGAATCTTGATTGTTAGAAATAGTTTGTCATAAACGAATATAATTTGTTTATAAAGAATGACAACATCAACCATTCGATTTTGCTATACCACAAAAACATTTTAAAATTAAGATTAAGGAAATTAATCCAAAGAAAAATGATAAGTGGAAGAAGTCATAATCTAATTGGTATGGTTATATATGGACGAAATCTTATGTATTATTGTTATAGAAATTTGGTTATCCAAATGAATGAATGATCGCAAAAATCGTATATTTTAATATTTATTAAAAGATTATTATTCATAGACGCCTACAAAATTTTAAATTGGAAGGCTGATAAGTTTATGTGCATCTTTATTATAAGAATACTAAACAACATATATTTATATTCTAAAGAAAACATAAGTAATACCATTCTAGAATTACGAAGAATGAGGAAGGAAATTTAATTTAAAACATTAAAAATCAATACAAAAAATAAAAACATCTTAACATATGCATATATATTATTGGTTCTGGGATTTAGATTCTCTAGATGATTGTAAGATACGTATATTTTGTGCCGATTAGACTCTCATTTAAATTGTAAAACCTGCAAAATTATAATTAGAAATTATATTAACATAAGCGTATATATTATTGTTTCTAGGATTTATATTAAAAAAAAAAAGACGAAGGAAATTAAATAAAAAAATTGAAAATCAATACAAAAAATAAAAACATCTTAACATAAACATATATATTATTGTTTCTAAAATTTAGTTTCTCTAGATGATTGCAAGAGACTATATTTCAAAATTGATGCTAAGATTGTTGTTTGTAGGAACTTGTGCCGATTAGACTCTCATTCAAATTGCAAAACCTACAAAATTATAATTAGAAATTATATTACAAAATATGAATATGAGTATAAATTAATTTGAATATGATCAAAATAATATATATGAAATAAATTTAAATATGATCAAAATGATAAAATAAAATTTATTCGAAAAAACATGGACATGAAATAGATTTGAATAGATGTAAAAAAGATGAAACCATCCAAGAAATTTTGGATTAAAATATTAGATAAAGATACAAAAATAAATTCTTTTTTTTGAATCGGCGTAGAATATTAGATGATTGTAAGAGGCATATGTTCCATGTTTTGTCACGTTATGCATGAATTCTAAAATATACGTGTGAGGAAAAAAGTGACAAAAGTTTATCTATTTATGGTAGAAAGTGGAGCAAATTTATCGGTTTCAGAATAATAAAATGATATTATTATTGGCCGTTTCATAAAACTATTCATTTTATAAATATTAATTTTTGCAATAATTATAAAAATTGTAACTGATTTTTGTTCCAAAAATAAATTGTAATTAAAATACAATGATGATAACAATTAACATTAAAAACTAAAAAGAAAAAAAAAATTTGTATATCATATTATAAAGTATTAAAATAAAATGTTAATATATTTTAAACTATAATATCAGTTAATCTTTAATTCTTTTTTAAATTATTAATTTTATAATATTTTTTCTACTTCAATTATTTAACATATAAATTTTTGTTATATTGTTAGATAATTGTTTCATTTATTCCTAATAAATTTCTAATAATTAAAATGATTTGTTACTTTATATAAACTCTAAATTACTAAATTTTTCTAAAAATCTGTGTAAAATAATTATTAAAAACTTTATTGATATTAATCAAAAACTTATTATTTTTAGAGTTTAAAAATAATATTACATCAAAATATACCTTTTAAGATTCTTTTTTTAATTTTATCACTTCAAACTTCGAATTCTGAAATTTATTTATTAATAAAATTTATATTTGAATACAATATTTAATTTTTTTATATTATATTATAAAGTAATAAAATAACATGTTAATAAATTTTAAACTATTATATCTGTTAATCTTTGGTTCTGTTTTAAATTATTATTTTTATAATACTTTTGCTACTTCAATTATTTAACATATATATATTTTTGTTATATTTTTAGATAATTATTTAATTTATTCCTCATATATTTCTAATAATTATTAATATAGTGTTAAATATTATAATTGGGAGATAAATAGTTATAATTTTTATAAATAATAGTATTTTTAATTGTGGTAGTTGAATATTATATTATATTATATTGTTATTATTGTTATTATTATTATTATTTTATTATTAGATGAATATTATATTTTAATTTTCTCTATCATAAATTAATTTGATTGTTAAAATGATTTTGTATAATTTAATCTTTACCATTATTATTATTATTATTATTATTATTGAATTATAAAACTATAAAAGTAAAAAATATTTTAACTATTTATTCCAAAATACTATAATATAAATAGTTAATTAATATTAAAAAATTTAAGGAATTGACACGTCAGCATTAATGTTATATTAGAATGACACATCATTCTTATGTCTAGGGTTGATTTGTTTGTGGATTTTTTTAAATGATTTTATTTAAGTAATTATTATATGTAGTTTTATAAAGAGATGTTTGAGAAAAAGTTAAATTTTAAAAATAATATAGAGGATCACTTTATTATATGTTTATAGAATTTTTTTTTCTAATGAGTTTATTAATATTATTTTATATATGAGTTTATTATAATATTTGAATATTATTATAGAGAATTTTCATTGATTGATAATGTCATTAGTATAGTAAAATGGAGTTTTTTTTAGAGTTACAATTTAAATTGATAAATCATCATAAATAGTGTGAAAAATATTTTAATAAGTCATTAATGGTTTAATAGGAATGTAGGTTAGTATTACAATTAGAAACAAATAAGAAACAAAACATCATAAAAATTAAAATGAAAATTAAATATTATCAATATGTACTAATTATAGAATAAGAATCTTGATTGTTAGAAATAGTTTGTCATAAACGAATAAAATGTGTTTATAAAGAATGACAACATCAACCATTCGATTTTGCTATACCACAAAAACATTTTAAAATTAAGATTAAGGAAATTAATCCAAAGATGGAAGAAGTCATAATCTAATTGGTATGGTTATATATGGACGAAATCCTATGTATTATTGTTATAGAAATTTGGTTATCCAAATGAATGAATGATCGCAAAAATCGTATATTTTAATATTTATTAAAAGATTATTATTCATAGACGCCTACAAAATTTTAAATTGGAAGGCTGATAAGTTTATGTGCATCTTTATTATAAGAATACTAAACAACATATATTTATATTCTAAAGAAAACATAAGTAATACCATTCTAGAATTACGAAGAAGGAGGAAGAAATTTAATTTAAAACATTGAAAATCAATACAAAAAATAAAAACATCTTAACATATGCATATATATTATTGGTTCTGGGATTTAGATTCTCTAGATGATTGTAAGATACGTATATTTTGTGCCGATTAGACTCTCATTTAAATTGTAAAACCTGCAAAATTATAATTAGAAATTATATTAACATAAGCGTATATATTATTGTTTCTAGGATTTAAATAAAAAAAAAAGACGAAGGAAATTAAATAAAAAAAATTAAAAATCAATACAAAAAATAAAAACATCTTAACATAAACATATATATTATTGTTTCTAAAATTTAGTTTCTCTAGATGATTGCAAGAGACTATATTTCAAAATTGATGCTAAGATTGTTGTTTGTAGGAACTTGTGCCGATTAGACTCTCATTCAAATTGCAAAACCTACAAAATTATAATTAGAAATTATATTACAAAATATGAATATGAGTATAAATTAATTTGAATATGATCAAAATAATATATATGAAATAAATTTAAATATGATCAAAATGATAAAATAAAATTTATTCGAAAAAACATGGACATGAAATAGATTTGAATAGATGTAAAAAAGATGAAACCATCCAAGAAATTTTGGATTAAAATATTAGATAAAGATACAAAAATAAATTCTTTTTTTTGAATCGGCGTAGAATAGTAGATGATTGTAAGAGGCATATGTTCCATGTTTTGTCACGTTATGCATGAATTC
Organism: Vicia villosa; assembly: GCF_029867415.1. Taxonomy (NCBI): domain Eukaryota; kingdom Viridiplantae; phylum Streptophyta; class Magnoliopsida; order Fabales; family Fabaceae; genus Vicia; species Vicia villosa. The sequence continues at coordinate 494,309 of NW_026705087.1, read as the reverse complement.
TAAAATATACGTGTGAGGAAAAAAGTGACAAAAGTTTATCTATTTATGGTAGAAAGTGGAGCAAATTTATCGGTTTCAGAATAATAAAATGATATTATTATTGGCCGTTTCATAAAACTATTCATTTTATAAATATTAATTTTTTCAATAATTATAAAAATTGTGACTGATTTTTGTTCCAAAAATAAATTGTAATTAAAATACAATGATGATAACAATTAACATTAAAAACTAAAAAGAAAAAAAAATTGTATATCATATTATAAAGTATTAAAATAAAATGTTAATATATTTTAAACTATAATATCAGTTAATCTTTAATTCTTTTTTAAATTATTAATTTTATAATATTTTTTCTACTTCAATTATTTAACATATAAATTTTTGTTATATTGTTAGATAATTGTTTCATTTATTCCTCATAAATTTATAATAATTAAAATGATTTGTTACTTTATATAAACTCTAAATTACTAAATTTTTCTAAAAATCTGTGTAAAATAGTTATTAAAAACTTTATTGATATTAATCAAAAACTTATTATTTTTAGAGTTTAAAAATAATATTACATCAAAATATACCTTTTAAGATTCTTTTTTTAATTTTATCACTTCAAACTTCGAATTCTAAAATTTATTTATTAATAAAATTTATATTTGAATACAATATTTAATTTTTTTATATTATATTATAAAGTAATAAAATAACATGTTAATAAATTTTAAACTATTATATCGGTTAATCTTTGGTTCTGTTTTAAATTATTATTTTTAAAATACTTTTGCTACTTCAATTATTTAACATATATATATTTTTGTTATATTTTTAGATAATTATTTAATTTATTCCTCATATATTTCTAATAATTATTAATATAGTGTTAAATATTATAATTGGGTGCATAATAGATAAATACTTATAATTTTTATAAATAATAGTATTTTTAATTGTGGTAGTTGAATATTATTTTATATTATATTGTTATTATTGTTATTATTATTATTATTTTATTATTAGATGAATATTATATTTTAATTTTCTCTATCATAAATTAATTTGATTGTTAAAATGATTTTGTAGAATTTAATCTTTACCATTATTATTATTATTATTGAATTATAAAACTATAAAAGTAAAAAATATTTTAACTATTTATTCCAAAATACTATAATATAAATAGTTAATTAATATTAAAAAATTTAAGGAATTGACACGTCAGCATTAATGTTATATTAGAATGACACATCATTCTTATGTCTAGGGTTGATTTGTTTGTGGATTTTTTTAAATGATTTTATTTAAGTAATTATTATATGTAGTTTTATAAAGAGATGTTTGAGAAAAAGTTAAATTTTAAAAATAATATAGAGGATCACTTTATTATATGTTTATAGAATTTTTTTTCTAATGAGTTTATTAATATTATTTTATATATGAATTTATTATAATATTTGAATATTATTATAGAGAATTTTCATTGATTGATAATGTCATTAGTATAGTAAAATGGAGTTTTTTCTAGAGTTACAATTTAAATTGATAAATCATCATAAATAGTGTGAAAAATATTTTAATAAGTCATTAATGGTTTAATAGGAATGTAGGTTAGTATTACAATTAGAAACAAATAAGAAACAAAACTTCATAAAAATGAAAATGAAAATTAAATATTATCAATATGTACTAATTATAGAATAAGAATCTTGATTGTTAGAAATAGTTTGTCATAAACGAATATGTAATACCCCGACTCTCCGACACCGGTAATTATCATTAAATTGGTTAATTGATAATTAAAATGCACTTTGGTCTTAGTCCATATCATCTAAGCGCAATTGTATTGGAAATCTTAAGAGGAGTAATTGGATTTAGTTGGAAACTAATGAAATTGTTAAGAATGAACTATATGGCAAAGTTGTGATTCTTCTATGGTTGGAGGTCAAAGTGGACAATAAACTTTAAGTGCATGAGCCTAAGATAGTTGGTAAGGCTTTTGTACTCTTCAAATCAAAATCTATGCAAAGGAATTAGAGAGAGAGCTAAGAAGCATAAATGGAGAAAGAAGAACTTATGTCCACCTTCTTCATTTTCGCACCCTTGATACAGCCCCACTAAATCAGGTATATCTCCCAACTCGTAACTCCGATCGTAACGATTCTGGTCCCATTGGAAAGCTAACGAATTTCTCTTCGATTTGCACCTATGGTTCGCGTTCATAGCTTGTTTATTGGTGGAGATAAACGCATTTGAAGATTGATGATTGATGCTGAAAGTGAGCACAAGAGTGGTTACGGGTTTGGTGAACTTGAAGGTGTAGTTTGTGTCAAGAAGATAGTCCAATGGCAGCAAGAACATGATCTCAACCTCTATTAATCCAAGGTGAGTCCTTAGTTAGAGACTTTCGGAAAAATCATGGGAATTGCATGTTTGGGGTTTAGGGATTGTGAGAAATAATTATAAATCCATGACACTAACATGATAATTGTGCTATTTGTTGGTTGTTAATTGTTATTTGTTGGCTGGATATATCTTCAAATCGTGCATGCAGGTGGATTCACGGGGTTAAAACACCCCAGGACAGAACTGATGAGTTCTGCATTTTTCTGTGTCTGCTATGGTCCGCTAAGCGGGCTAAGGCCGCTAAGCGGATGCTGAGCATTTTTCCAGAAATTCGCGGTTCCGCTGAGCGGACCCAGTTTGCCCGCTGAGCGGAGGATGCTGTTGTGAAGAAAAATAGAAATCGCGAGCCCGCTAAGCGGACGTGAGGCCGCTAAGCGGGGAAACAATTGAGGTTCGCCCCTGGAAAGCCCGCTTACAGGCCGCTAAGCGGCCAGTGCTGGGCGGAATTACATTTTTCCTTCCCCTGAGGGCAGGTTCGGATTCTAATCGTAATCGGACCCCTCCTTAATTATTAATATGCATATGAATGTCTGAAGAGTGGTGTTTTATGACACACATTACCGATAATTCCATTCATTTTGTTTATGTGGAACATTATACCTAATGTTGGATAAGTTTATTTCATCAATTCCTTGTCTATTCAATTGTGATTGATTTTGATTACCTTGATGAGATAAGTATGGATCCATGTTGATGTCCAATGTTTTGGTTGAACATTCGGATTGGTTTGTGTTATGATATTACACTTGATGCGTGTACGTATGCTTGAATCGAAGTGGCCGGGGGTTAGGTTGGGATATACTTCTTACTATGATGTAAGGTATTATCCTGGATCATGTGGTCCGTGGAATAGTCCGATGTTATGATCAGAGGTCGCGCACCTGAGCTACCGTTGTAGTGTTCTCGTGAGTGCCGTGAGGGGCCTATACTCATTGACGATGACACATTTGCGTGCACGGTATGGTGGGGTTATGTGGCCATGTAGGCTATTACATAATGATTGTAACTCACCTCTAGTAAAGTCATGTAGACTAATACTAGGCTTTCGCCCGGTGGGACCATGCGTCAAGGTGGCGGTTTGTACTTGGTGTAACCCACTTGCGTGAAGAAGGTTAATGGGACAATGACGCCATTTAGGCTAATGTCATCTCGCGGCCACTTAGGCTTGTGCGAACCCGTTTGACCATCTTGCAGTGAGCTTGTACAAGTCCCTTGACACTAGGCATGGGTGGACTCATCGAGGGTGCGTTCGTTCCATAATCTAGCCGAGGTTTATTACACTTCTTGATTCCCCGTATATGGATACGGGTTTTGCATACTTGTTTGTGATATACTTGTGTGTTTGTATACGATGAGTCCTATGGTGGACGATTCCTTGTTTTCTCCGTACTTGTACCGGATGTGAGGATAACCCCGAATCAATGGTGGATTCGGTTTGTTGATGCATGTACCCTGTAGAACCGAGTGGACCCATAGGATAGGAGGACTCACTGAGATTTAGTAATCTCACCCCAATCAACTTATATTTTTCAGGTGCAGCTTAGTAGCGTTTGACAGATAGTAGGTTCGGATTGACGACTTAAAGTGGTGATGGCTCGGAGACCTCGTCAGATCTTATTTTCCGCTGTGCAGATCCATGAAGACACATGTTTTGTAATTATTAATATTATTTCATGTTGTATTTATATGGATCCTCTTGTATCTTAGCTTTTGTATGTACTCAAATACCGATTTTAACGTTTCATGCATAATATACTAGTCAATTATGTGTGGGGTGTTACAGTTGGTATCAGAGCTGGTCGATTCTCGGCCGAGCCATGAGACATCACTAGCAATTCCTTTTCCTCCTCTCAAGTGTGCGTTGCTAGCCTGATTTTACTGAAATCTCATTCAGTTGTTGAACTTGATCAACTCATCGACTGAGTGTGAGACAGTAGAATTACGGCAGGGCCGCCACGAGGACTCGTAAACCTGTAAGTGTCGTGAACCCAAGTAGCAAGGATTAGTTGGGTGGTGAATTGTATGTGGAAGCTGGATTTATTGGACGACGTAAGTAGAAGGGATATTGGAGTTATCAGACTTAAGGAGAGCGTTTGACGCGAAATAGTGATACTCGAACTACTAAGTATGGATCGAGACAACTATAACCCCCAGGAATTAGATTGGACGAAGTGAATTTTTATCCAAGTCTTGGTAATGGCAAACGGGATTGAGTAGGAGCCTTGTAGGTGAGATTCTCCGAAGGTGTTGAGCTGGGAATTAGTAGGATTCAGTACCGATGATGTTGTCGGTGTTAAGTATGACGGGTGAGCTGATAGGACAAAATGACCTTTGGAAATGTGGATAGAAGAGTTAGACCTTTCTGATTGCGCTGGTACGGACAGTAGTTGGATGGACGAAGTATTAGATCCTGATCCAACTTGAGGTACCCTAAGCGAGAGTAGTTACCTGGTAAGGTTTGGTGGAAGGTACGAGTGTGGTAGCTTACGATTGGGTGAGGCTTGAATACCTGGTCGACAGAAGAGGATGTGTACTTCTATTCTTATCATTTTATATTTAAGTTCTAGAACTACGCTAGATGGAATATGAAATGGTGTAGAAGCGTGAAATGCAGTAACCTAAGTTCTTGTTAGTTGTTGTTCGTCTGACCCCGAGTGAAGCCATAGAACTACGCTTGGCGTTGGGCGTTCAGGCGAGTAAGAACTAAGATCTATCTGGAACGTCAGTAGGATGATCGCAGTTGAGTTGGTTGTTAGGAACCATAGTATTCCTATCTGGACTGAATTATCGTTAGAATCTCATGCATGCGTGGGACGAGTGGGTACGCGCACTGCATGGTGATCCGAAGTTGAACTTCAAATCTTCGTGCTGCCGTGTTGGCTTTCCGAGTAAGTAAACCTTGGTGTGTAGCACTCTCAGGTTTTAGCATCCTGAGGAGTGTGATTCGAAGGACTTGAGGAACGATGAGCCTATTGGAAGCCTGTTCAGACACTTGTCGGTCGTGACTACAGGATACGCGTGGGGATCATCATACGCTATTAAGGTAGGTTACCTGGATACATGGCCTCGGAGTTGGACCACCATGTCGGTACTACTAGACGAGTATAATGCCACCGTATCGCTATCGTGCACGAGATGCGTGAGTCATCCTTTTGCCGACATGTGTGGGACGAAGGTGACCTGAAGCTCAAGGTAGAATTCTGATTTGGCACTTGTGAGATGCAGATCCGGACTCTCATAAGGTACGTGGGATAAGGATCCATATGTCGCGCTCGATAGCAGAGGAATAACTGAGAGGCGATGGTGTGATGGATCAAGATTTGATACTATGCTTATGGAGACTCTGAGTGATCGTACTCGCGTGAGTTAGAGTCAGATTGTACCTTGGGGACGTTCTCGTTTCATGAAGTGTTAGGTTGACAATTTTACGTGAGTGTCTAGAGTGGGACTCGTGTGCGGTCATGATATCCTGGTCAGCATGGTGAATGGCTATCATGTACCATTGGCGACCGGTGATGGAATATGTAAGTTGTATCTTGGTTTGGCTTGATGTGTGATGTGTCTGGTAAGGTATTGCTAGATACTCTGAGTGGAGAAGTGTTAATCTTTGTAAAGCAGGGACATTTTGGTCTGAGAACTTCTGAGGAGTTTATAAGAGAGATGTTCAAAGTGCAAAGTGCAATTTCTTGTATTGTGGCTACACTCAGACCGTTGGAAGCACTACAATGAAGGATGCAGCCGTCGAGGAAGTCAGTTTAGTGTCTGATTTAGCGGTGGAACAGACATTAGATGACTGTGTGAATGGAGTGTGGCTATGGGAGAATTGTTATATCAGTAAGTCACACGAGTTATCAGAGGCAATACTACGCTAAGAGAATGAAGCCGTTTGATTGGGGAGAAGCGATGTGGAACTGACAGAGTTGTGGTAAGCTGCAGTACGTTATGAAGGATTAGTTATACCATCTAAGCAACAAGGCTTGTTGGAATGATGGACATAGCAGTTATACGCTTATACGTTGCGGAAAATCAGTAACGAAGGACGATTTTTAAGTCAATGGGTGTTTGGTTTTCAATGTCCTGAAACCGAAGCTTGTGCCTAAGTTGTGATAGATGGATCTAACCTGAAATGATAGAGTAGGTGGAGACTTGGTTCTGGGGATTACGCAACTACAAGGAGTAGTAGTCAACAATGAACGCTTATGGAGTTCTGGCACGTGTTGTAATTGGACAACTGTAGATAAAGAATTATTGTGTATTAGTGGGAACTAAGTGAATTATGGATATAACGTGACTCTGAGGATTTCAAGGTGTGTGACTTGTTGGGATCAGAGTAGCGCAACGGATCAAGGAAGAATCAGATAAGTCTGAGGGGGAAATGAGCGGATTATTTGTAGGATCTTATGTTGGGATGAAAATATTTTCCTGAGGGAAATTGCCGTAGCAGCATTTTGTTCATTCCAATCTCTCGAAGATCCACCATAAGCTCATGAGGTGTCGTCAATGGGCCAGCCCGGGAATACTTTTTATGGATGGTGTGCGGATCGATGTTCGTAAGTCATCAGTTTAGCTTGTAAGTTGCAGGGGTCGGACATAGTATCGTGACCGCCGGAATGCTGAAGACTAGTGGGGATTTTAAGTTGGCGCAAGTTATTGTGGTTATGTCTTGTGTACTATGATTGTACAGGAAGACTGGTACAATGGTTACAGGTCAGTTGTTAAATTTCGCCTCTCATCAGTAGAATCATGTGCGAAGTTGTCGAATGTCAAGGCTATAGTTGCAAGATGATTACACTTTCGCGGTTTACAGTGACAGTTGTTATGTCTAACTGGAGTAAGGGTTAAAGTAAGGAGATTCAGTTGTATAAGTAAAGATAAATTTGGGACAATCATCCTAAGACTTTGGGAACCAGAGGTTAAGACCAAGGAATTTGGAGACCACCTAATGACATTGTATGAACTCGAGTGGAGAATAACTTGAAGTGTTATCCCAGAAGCGACGTTGTGGCAGTAATCCTCAAACGGGAAGTAATTCAAAGAGCTGAGTGGATTATTAGAGTTTTTGAAGTTATGGAAATCCAGTGCAGAGCAGTGGAGGTCGAGGACCTTGGAAAGGTCTTATACCATATATGTCAAGACGAAGTATCTGCAGAGATAGGCTGCGTGAGGATTAGAGTTTCTGATCGTGAATAGTGGGACGCAAGTATTTTGGCGGATTATGTTTCTTCGTATGGGATGACCATCAGACAGAGTAGTGGGATTATCTAAAGAGGAATGTGAGTAACATTCTTTCCCTTGATTAGATAGATATGAGTGGTTGGTTTACATGGTGAACAGAAGGAATTCGAGGACGAATTCTAATTAAGGGGGGGAGAATGTAATACCCCGACTCTCCGACACCGGTAATTATCATTAAATTGGTTAATTGATAATTAAAATGCACTTTGGTCTTAGTCCATATCATCTAAGCGCAATTGTATTGGAAATCTTAAGAGGAGTAATTGGATTTAGTTGGAAACTAATGAAATTGTTAAGAATGAACTATATGGCAAAGTTGTGATTCTTCTATGGTTGGAGGTCAAAGTGGACAATAAACTTTAAGTGCATGGGCCTAAGATAGTTGGTAAGGCTTTTGTACTCTTCAAATCAAAATCTATGCAAAGGAATTAGAGAGAGAGCTAAGAAGCATAAATGGAGAAAGAAGAACTTATGTCCACCTTCTTCATTTTCGCACCCTTGATACAGCCCCACTAAATCAGGTATATCTCCCAACTCGTAACTCCGATCGTAACGATTCTGGTCCCATTGGAAAGCTAACAAATTTCTCTTCGATTTGCACCTATGGTTCGCGTTCATAGCTTGTTTATTGGTGGAGATAAACGCATTTGAAGATTGATGATTGATGCTGAAAGTGAGCACAAGAGTGGTTACGGGTTTGGTGAACTTGAAGGTGTAGTTTGTGTCAAGAAGATAGTCCAATGGCAGCAAGAACATGATCTCAACCTCTATTAATCCAAGGTGAGTCCTTAGTTAGAGACTTTCGGAAAAATCATGGGAATTGCATGTTTGGGGTTTAGGGATTGTGAGAAATAATTATAAATCCATGACACTAACATGATAATTGTGCTATTTGTTGGTTGTTAATTGTTATTTGTTGGCTGGATATATCTTCAAATCGTGCATGCAGGTGGATTCACGGGGTTAAAACACCCCAGGACAGAACTGATGAGTTCTGCATTTTTCTGTGTCTGCTATGGTCCGCTAAGCGGGCTAAGGCCGCTAAGCGGATGCTGAGCATTTTTCCAGAAATTCGCGGTTCCGCTGAGCGGACCCAGTTTGCCCGCTGAGCGGAGGATGCTGTTGTGAAGAAAAATAGAAATCGCGAGCCCGCTAAGCGGACGTGAGGCCGCTAAGCGGGGAAACAATTGAGGTTCGCCCCTGGAAAGCCCGCTTACAGGCCGCTAAGCGGCCAGTGCTGGGCGGAATTACATTTTTCCTTCCCCTGAGGGCAGGTTCGGATTCTAATCGTAATCGGACCCCTCCTTAATTATTAATATGCATATGAATGTCTGAAGAGTGGTGTTTTATGACACACATTACCGATAATTCCATTCATTTTGTTTATGTGGAACATTATACCTAATGTTGGATAAGTTTATTTCATCAATTCCTTGTCTATTCAATTGTGATTGATTTTGATTACCTTGATGAGATAAGTATGGATCCATGTTGATGTCCAATGTTTTGGTTGAACATTCGGATTGGTTTGTGTTATGATATTACACTTGATGCGTGTACGTATGCTTGAATCGAAGTGGCCGGGGGTTAGGTTGGGATATACTTCTTACTATGATGTAAGGTATTATCCTGGATCATGTGGTTCGTGGAATAGTCCGATGTTATGATCAGAGGTCGCGCACCTGAGCTACCGTTGTAGTGTTCTCGTGAGTGCCGTGAGGGGCCTATACTCATTGACGATGACACATTTGCGTGCACGGTATGGTGGGGTTATGTGGCCATGTAGGCTATTACATAATGATTGTAACTCACCTCTAGTAAAGTCATGTAGACTAATACTAGGCTTTCGCCCGGTGGGACCATGCGTCAAGGTGGCGGTTTGTACTCGGTGTAACCCACTTGCGTGAAGAAGGTTAATGGGACAATGACGCCATTTAGGCTAATGTCATCTCGCGGCCACTTAGGCTTGTGCAAACCCGTTTAACCATCTTGCAGTGAGCTTGTACAAGTCCCTTGACACTAGGCATGGGTGGACTCATCGAGGGTGCGTTCGTTCCATAATCTAGCCGAGGTTTATTACACTTCTTGATTCCCCGTATATGGATACGGGTTTTGCATACTTGTTTGTGATATACTTGTGTGTTTGTATACGATGAGTCCTATGGTGGACGATTCCTTGTTTTCTCTGTACTTGTACCGGATGTGAGGATAACCCCGAATCAATGGTGGATTCGGTTTGTTGATGCATGTACCCTGTAGAACCGAGTGGACCCATAGGATAGGAGGACTCACTGAGATTTAGTAATCTCACCCCAATCAACTTATATTTTTCAGGTGCAGCTTAGTAGCGTTTGACAGATAGTAGGTTCGGATTGACGACTTAAAGTGGTGATGGCTCGGAGACCTCGTCAGATCTTATTTTCCGCTGTGCAGATCCATGAAGACACATGTTTTGTAATTATTAATATTATTTCATGTTGTATTTATATGGATCCTCTTGTATCTTAGCTTTTGTATGTACTCAAATACCGATTTTAACGTTTCATGCATAATATACTAGTCAATTATGTGTGGGGTGTTACAGAATATAATTTGTTTATAAAGAATGACAACATCAACCATTCGATTTTGCTATACCACAAAAACATTTTAAAATTAAGATTAAGGAAATTAATCCAAAGAAAAATGATAAGTGGAAGAAGTCATAATCTAATTGGTATGGTTATATATGGACGAAATCCTATGTATTATTGTTATAGAAATTTGGTTATCCAAATGAATGAATGATCGCAAAAATCGTATATTTTAATATTTATTAAAAGATTATTATTCATAGACGCCTACAAAATTTTAAATTGGAAGGCTGATAAGTTTATGTGCATCTTTATTATAAGAATACTAAACAACATATATTTATATTCTAAAGAAAACATAAGTAATACCATTCTAGAATTAGGAAGAATGAGGAAGGAAATTTAATTTAAAACATTAAAAATCAATACGAAAAATAAAAACATCTTAACATATGCATATATATTATTGGTTCTGGGATTTAGATTCTCTAGATGATTGTAAGATACGTATATTTTGTGCCGATTAGACTCTCATTTAAATTGTAAAACCTGCAAAATTATAATTAGAAATTATATTAACATAAGCGTATATATTATTGTTTCTAGGATTTATATTAAAAAAAAAAAGACGAAGGAAATTAAATAAAAAAAATTAAAAATCAATACAAAAAATAAAAACATCTTAACATAAACATATATATTATTGTTTCTAAAATTTAGTTTCTCTAGATGATTGCAAGAGACTATATTTCAAAATTGATGCTAAGATTGTTGTTTGTAGGAACTTGTGCCGATTAGACTCTCATTCAAATTGCAAAACCTACAAAATTATAATTAGAAATTATATTACAAAATATGAATATGAGTATAAATTAATTTGAATATGATCAAAATAATATATATGAAATAAATTTAAATATGATCAAAATGATAAAATAAAATTTATTCGAAAAAACATGGACATGAAATAGATTTGAATAGATGTAAAAAAGATGAAACCATCCAAGAAATTTTGGATAAAAATATTAGATAAAGATACAAAAATAAATTCATTTTTTTTGAATCGGCGTAGAATACTAGATGATTGTAAGAGGCATATGTTCCATGTTTTGTCACGTTATGCATGAATTCTAAAATATACGTGTGAGGAAAAAAGTGACAAAAGTTTATCTATTTATGGTAGAAAGTGGAGCAAATTTACCGGTTTCAGAATAATAAAATTGTGAGATATTGGATCGAACTCTAGTATGGCCGAAGGGTAGCTTCTTGATTCGACAGGGTTAAGCATGAAGTCGAAGGTTGTTCACATGCTTGTGTCGAAGATGCTAGGGTTGTTAGCATGTTAAATTGGGTTTTAGTGTTTAAACCCTAATTTGTTAAGTTAGCTTGTTTATTAAGTTGGCTTGTGTAATGGGCCTTGTGGAAAAAGCCCATTAGTTAGTATGTTAGGTTTTATTATAAATAGCATACTAGTCTCTCATCATTGCTAAGCTGCAAATCCTAATTTAGGGTGAGAGAGGTTATTTGTTATTCTTGTAAACTTGTAATCTTGTTTTAAGAGAAAGTAAAAGAATAGCAGTTATAACCAATTCTTGTGTTCTTATTCTCTTCCCTAATTCCCTATTATACTTTGTTATTGATATCGTTTTTCACAACAAATTGGTGCGGTGAGCGTGGAGAAGATGCCTTCAACAAAGTATGAGATTGAAAAATTCACCGGAGTGAATGATTTCGGTCTGTGGCGCTTGAAGATGAAAGCCCTACTGGTTCAGCAGGGTTGTTTGGAAGCGTTGAAGGGAGAGGCAGCCATGAATGCTGCATTAACGGCAGCGGAGAAGACAACTATGATCGAGAAAGCACACAGCGCAATTTTGTTGAGCCTTGGTGATAAGGTTCTCCGGCAGGTATCAAAGGAGACGACGGCATCAGGGTTATGGGTGAAACTTGAAAGTTTGTACATGACCAAATCGCTGGTAAATCGACTCTACCTGAAGCAAGCTTTGTATTCATTCAAGATGATTGAAGACAAAGTATTGGCTGAGCAGTTGGATATGTTCAACAAGCTGATTCTTGATCTTGAAAATATTGATGTGAAGATCGATGATGAAGATCAAGCGCTGTTACTATTGTGTTCTTTGCCTCGATCACATGCTCACTTCAAAGAAACTCTCTTGTATGGAAGGGAGTCCCTGACGTTTGAAGAAGTTCAATCAGCCTTGTACTCTAAGGACTTGAATGAACGAAAGGAGCATAAACCTTCGACTGTTGGCGAAGGTTTGGCCGTTAAAGGAAAACTCTTACGAAAGGATGGTAAGTTCGACAAGAAGAAAGGCAAAAGCCAGTCGAAGTCTTACAGTGGCGAAGCATCTGGCATTCGATGCTACCATTGTAAGAAGGAGGGTCACACAAGAAAGGTGTGCCCTGAACGCCTGAAATATCATGGAGGTAAGGATAATGGCAACGCTGCCATTGTTCAAGATGATTTCGAATCATCTGATGTTCTTGTGGTTTCAAGCAGTGACTCTAAGAAGGAGTGGATTATGGATTCAGGTTGCACTTGGCACATGACTCCAAACAAAGACTTGTTCGAGGAATTATGTGATCAAGATGGTGGATCAGTATTGCTGGGAAACAACAAGGCTTGCAAGATTGCAGGTGTTGGATCTGTGAGATTCAAGCTCCATGATGAGTCAATAAGATTGTTGACTGAAGTCAGGTATGTTCCTGATTTGAAGAGAAATTTGCTTTCTCTTGGTGAATTCGACAAGAAAGGATATGTTTTCCAAGGAGAGAAAAGTATCCTAAGAGTCATGAAGGGGTCGAAGGAAGTCTTGAGAGGCGTGAAGAAACAAGGCTTGTATACCCTTGAGGCTGAAGTTGTAAGTGGTTCGACAAATGTTGTATCCACGAAACCTTTGTCGAAGACAGAAATTTGGCACATGAGATTGGGCCATGTCAGTGAAAGGGGTCTGGTCGAATTAGGGAAACAAAATCTGCTTGGTGGAGACAAAGTCGAAAAGCTGAAGTTTTGTGAACCCTGTGTACTTGGAAAATCTTGCAGAGTGAAGTTCAACAAAGGCAAACAAAGAACACATGGATCCCTTGATTACATCCATGCTGATCTTTGGGGGCCTGCAAGGTGTCCATCACATTCAGGAGCAAGGTATTTTCTATCCATAGTAGATGATTATTCCAGAAAATTATGGGTATTCATCCAGAAGACTAAGGATGAAACTTTTGAGAATTTCAAAAGTTGGAAGACTCTGGTTGAAAATCAGACTGGCAGAAAGGTCAAGAGGTTGAGAACCGACAATGGCCTTGAATTTTGCAATGAGGCATTCGACAGTTTTTGTGCTGCCTCTGGTATTGCAAGGCATAGAACTACTGCAGGTACTCCACAGCAAAATGGTTTGGCTGAAAGGTTTAATCGAACTATTTTGGAGAGAGTCAGATGCATGTTGACTAGTGCGGGGTTAACAAAGGTGTTCTGGGCTGAGGCTGTTTCGACAGCAACATATCTGATAAACAGATGTCCTTCGACAGCGTTAGATATGAAGACACCTGAAGAAGTTTGGTCGGGACATCCACCAGATCTCGACAAACTGAGAGTATTTGGCTGCGTAGCCTATGCTCACATTAGGCAAGACAAGGTCGAACCTAGAGCTCTGAAATGCATGTTCATGGGATACCCTGAAGGAGTCAAAGCTTATAGGCTATGGTGCCTAGAGCCAGGTCACAGGAGGTGTATCACCAGTCGAGATGTAGTTTTCAATGAAGCTGAAATGGCTTTTAAGAAAACTGATGATGTTGGTCGAAGTACAGAAACATCTGACGAAGAGCTGGAACAGGTAGAGATTCCTGTTGAGGTGGAGCATGTTGATGCTGAATTGCATATCCCAGATGAAGTCGAAGAAGAAGCAGAAGATGCTGAAGTTGAGGAAACTGACGATGACTACCTATTGTCGAGAGATAGGTCGAGAAGAGTCATCAAGCCACCTCAGAGACTTGGATATGCAGATCTTATAGCTTATGCCTTAATCTCTGCAAGTGAGGTTCTAGACGAAGAACCTAGAGACTATAAGGAAGTTATGAGGAGTCGAAATAAGACTGAATGGCTGAAGGCCATGGATGATGAGATGAAATCTCTTCATGATAATCACACTTGGGAACTGATCAAGAAACCTGCTGGGGCAAGGTTAGTCAGCTGTAAATGGATTTTCAAAGTTAAGGAAGGAATTGAAGGAGTGACGTCGAAAAGATATAAGGCAAGGTTAGTCGCAAGGGGTTTCACTCAGAAAGAAGGTGTCGACTTCAATGATGTGTTTTCTCCTGTTGTGAAACATAGGTCCATTCGAATGCTGCTTGCCATGGTGGCACAGTTCGATCTTGAACTGGAACAGATGGATGTGAAAACTGCGTTCTTGTATGGTGATCTAGATGAAACGATCCTGATGAGGCAACCTGAAGGGTATGTCGAAAAGGGGAAGGATGATTATGTGTGTAAGTTAAAGAGATCCTTGTATGGGCTGAAACAATCTCCTCGACAGTGGAATAGGAGATTCGACAAGTTCATGGCACGCATAAGTTTCATTAGAAGTCAGTTCGACCACTGTGTTTACTTCAGATTTCGACCTGGTAATTCATTTGTTATTTTGTTGCTTTATGTGGATGATATTCTCATAGCAAGCAACAGTGTCGAAGATGTGATGAGGGTGAAGGCTGAACTCAATAAGGAGTTCGATATGAAGGATCTGGGAGCTGCTTCCAGGATTCTTGGAATTGACATTCGAAGAGATAGAAAGAAGTCGAAGTTATGCCTATCTCAAGAGGCATATCTACGGAAGATTCTTGAAAAGTTTGGTATGTCGAATTCGAAGCCAGTTGTGACTCCAACAAACCCTCAATTCAAGCTGAGTATTGATCAGTGTCCCAGTACTGATGTGGAAAGAGCCTATATGAATAGCATCCCATATTCTAATATAGTTGGTTCTTTGATGTATGCTATGGTTTGTACTAGACCCGACATAGCATACGCAGTAAGTCTTGTAAGCAGGTACATGGCGAATCCTGGAAAGGCTCACTGGCAAGCATTGAAGTGGATTTTAAGGTACATAAATGGGTCTCTGAATAGAGTCCTAATTTATGGTGGAGCCTTGGGTGAAGATGGTAAAGCAGTAATCGAAGGATATGTCGACTCTGATTATGCAGGTTGTATGGATTCCAGGAAATCTATTTCTGGATATGTTTTCACTATGTTTGGCACAGCAATTAGTTGGAAAGCAACACTTCAGAAGGTTGTTGCTCTATCAACCACTGAAGCGGAGTACATTGCATTAACTGAAGCTGTGAAAGAAGCATTGTGGCTTGAAGGTTTTGCGAAGGAGCTGAAACTTCAAGGTCGAGGTATCACTGTTAAATGTGATAGTCAAAGTGCAATACACCTGTCGAAGAATTCAGCCTATCATGAGCGAACTAAGCACATTGATGTGAGGCTGCATTTCGTCAGAGGAGTAATCGAGCGTGGAGAAGTCCAAGTGCTGAAGGTTTCGACTGAAGACAATGCTGCTGATATGATAACCAAGACATTGCCGAGTTGCAAGTTTTTCCACTGTATGCAGTTGCTAAAGCTGCATGAAGAAAGCTAGTTTGTTCCCTTGATGTTGTAGAGTTAGATCCAAGGTGGAGATTTGTGAGATATTGGATCGAACTCTAGTATGGCCGAAGGGTAGCTTCTTGATTCGACAGGGTTAAGCATGAAGTCGAAGGTTGTTCACATGCTTGTGTCGAAGATGCTAGGGTTGTTAGCATGTTAAATTGGGTTTTAGTGTTTAAACCCTAATTTGTTAAGTTAGCTTGTTTATTAAGTTGGCTTGTGTAATGGGCCTTGTGGAAAAAGCCCATTAGTTAGTATGTTAGGTTTTATTATAAATAGCATACTAGTCTCTCATCATTGCTAAGCTGCAAATCCTAATTTAGGGTGAGAGAGGTTATTTGTTATTCTTGTAAACTTGTAATCTTGTTTTAAGAGAAAGTAAAAGAATAGCAGTTATAACCAATTCTTGTGTTCTTATTCTCTTCCCTAATTCCCTATTATACTTTGTTATTGATATCGTTTTTCACAACAAAAATGATATTATTATTGGCCGTTTCATAAAACTATTCATTTTATAAATATTAATTTTTGCAATAATTATAAAAATTGTAACTGATTTTTGTTCCAAAAATAAATTGTAATTAAAATACAATGATGATAACAATTAACATTAAAAATTAAAAAGAAAACAAAATTTGTATATCATATTATAAAGTATTAAAATAAAATGTTAATATATTTTAAACTATAATATCAGTTAATCTTTAATTCTTTTTTAAATTATTAATTTTATAATATTTTTTCTACTTCAATTATTTAACATATAAATTTTTGTTATATTGTTAGATAATTGTTTCATTTATTCCTCATAAATTTCTAATAATTAAAATTATTTGTTACTTTATATAAACTCTAAATTACTAAATTTTTCTAAAAATCTGTGTAAAATAGTTATTAAAAACTTTATTGATATTAATCAAAAACTTATTATTTTTAGAGTTTAAAAATAATATTACATCAAAATATACCATTTAAGATTCTTTTTTTAATTTTATCACTTCAAACTTCGAATTCTGAAATTTATTTATTAATAAAATTTATATTTGAATACAATATTTAATTTTTTTATATTATATTATAAAGTAATAAAATAACATGTTAATAAATTTTAAACTATTATATCGGTTATTCTTTGGTTCTGTTTTAAATTATTATTTTTAAAATACTTTTGCTACTTCAATTATTTAACATATATATATTTTTGTTATATTTTTAGATAATTATTTAATTTATTCCTCATATATTTCTAATAATTATTAATATAGTGTTAAATATTATAATTGGGTGCATAATAGATAAATAGTTATAATTTTTATAAATAATAGTATTTTTAATTGTGGTAGTTGAATATTATATTATATTATATTGGTATTATTGTTATTATTATTATTATTTTATTATTAGATGAATATTATATTTTAATTTTCTCTATCATAAATTAATTTGATTGTTAAAATGATTTTGTATAATTTAATCTTTACCATTATTATTATTATTATTATTATTGAATTATAAAACTATAAAAGTAAAAAATATTTTAACTATTTATTCCAAAATACTATAATATAAATAGTTAATTAATATTAAAAAATTTAAGGAATTGACACGTCAGCATTAATGTTATATTAGAATGACACATCATTCTTATGTCTAGGGTTGATTTGTTTGTGGATTTTTTTAAATGATTTTATTTAAGTAATTATTATTATTATATGTAGTTTTATAAAGAGATGTTTGAGAAAAATTTAAATTTTAAAAATAATATAGAGGATCACTTTATTATATGTTTATAGAATTTTTTTTTCTAATGAGTTTATTAATATTATTTTATATATGAGTTTATTATAATATTTGAATATTATTATAGAGAATTTTCATTGATTGATAATGTCATTAGTATAGTAAAATGGAGTTTTTTTTTAGAGTTACAATTTAAATTGATAAATCATCATAAATAGTGTGAAAAATATTTTAATAAGTCATTAATGGTTTAATAGGAATGTAGGTTAGTATTACAATTAGAAACAAATAAGAAACAAAACTTCATAAAAATTAAAATGAAAATTAAATATTATCAATATGTACTAATTATAGAATAAGAATCTTGATTGTTAGAAATAGTTTGTCATAAACGAATATAATTTGTTTATAAAGAATGACAACATCAACCATTCGATTTTGCTATACCACAAAAACATTTTAAAATTAAGATTAAGGAAATTAATCCAAAGAAAAATGATAATTGGAAGAAGTCATAATCTAATTGGTATGGTTATATATGGACGAAATCCTATGTATTATTGTTATAGAAATTTGGTTATCCAAATGAATGAATGATCGCAAAAATCGTATATTTTAATATTTATTAAAAGATTATTATTCATAGAGGCCTACAAAATTTTAAATTGGAAGGCTGATAAGTTTATGTGCATCTTTATTATAAGAATACTAAACAACATATATTTATATTCTAAAGAAAACATAAGTAATACCATTCTAGAATTACGAAGAAGGAGGAAGGAAATTTAATTTAAAACATTAAAAATTCATACAAAAAATAAAAACATCTTAACATATGCATATATATTATTGGTTCTGGGATTTAGATTCTCTAGATGATTGTAAGATACGTATATTTTGTGCCGATTAGACTCTCATTTACATTGTAAAACCTGCAAAATTATAATTAGAAATTATATTAACATAAGCGTATATATTATTGTTTCTAGGATTTATATTAAAAAAAAAAGACGAAGGAAATTAAATAAAAAAAATTAAAAATCAATACAAAAAATAAAAACATCTTAACATAAACATATATATTATTGTTTCTAAAATTTAGTTTCTCTAGATGATTGCAAGAGACTATATTTCAAAATTGATGCTAAGATTGTTGTTTGTAGGAACTTGTGCCGATTAGACTCTCATTCAAATTGCAAAACCTACAAAATTATAATTAGAAATTATATTACAAAATATGAATATGAGTATAAATTAATTTTAATATGATCAAAATAATATATATGAAATAAATTTAAATATGATCAAAATGATAAAATAAAATTTATTCGAAAAAACATGGACATGAAATAGATTTGAATAGATGTAAAAAAGATGAAACCATCCAAGAAATTTTGGATTAAAATATTAGATAAAGATACAAAAATAAATTCTTTTTTTTGAATTGGCGTAGAATAGTAGATGATTGTAAGAGGCATATGTTCCATGTTTTGTCACGTTATGCATGAATTCTAAAATATACGTGTGAGAAAAAAAGGGACAAAAGTTTATCTATTTATGGTAGAAAGTGGAGCAAATTTATCGGTTTCAGAATAATAAAATGATATTATTATTGGCCGTTTCATAAAACTATTCATTTTATAAATATTAATTTTTGCAATAATTATAAAAATTGTAACTGATTTTTGTTCCAAAAATAAATTGTAATTAAAATACAATGATGATAACAATTAACATTAAAAACTAAAAAGAAAAAAAAATTTGTATATCATATTATAAAGTATTAAAATAAAATGTTAATATATTTTAAACTATAATATCAGTTAATCTTTAATTCTTTTTTAAATTATTAATTTTATAATATTTTTTCTACTTCAATTATTTAACATATAAATTTTTGTTATATTGTTAGATAATTGTTTCATTTATTCCTCATAAATTTCTAATAATTAAAATGATTTGTTACTTTATATAAACTCTAAATTACTATTTGTAATGTCCCAATTTTATTTTAAGAGATTATATATATATATATATATATATATGTGCGGAAAGTATAGATAGTTGGAATGTGACTAAGTGACACCTTAGTAATTGGAGTTTAGTTGAAGGGAACTTAAGTCATTGCACTAGACATAAATTTCTTAAGGGGTTGTTTGGCTGAGTTCATTTCTTGTCCTTGGAACAAAAACAGAATTTTGTGGAGACTAGAAGAGGGAGAACGTGAAACAAGAAGGAAAAGAGAAGAGAACCCATTTCCAACTTCATCAACAACCTTGCATGCATCCTTGATTCAACCATCTTCTTCTGATTTTTGCAGCTTCTTCCCCAGCTTATCAGGTGAGTCTCATAGATAGAGACTTTGGGGAAAACATTTTGGGGTTTATGTAAATGTGAGGGATTAAGGGATTGAGAGTATGTGTTCTATAATCCTTATTCATGCATGTTTTAGACTCTATTCTAGTATTAATTCGTGTATGTACCTTTACCATGTCTTATTACTCCATCTAGAATGATTGCATGTGAAATTTTGGGGTTTGGGGACCCCAAATGCGTTTCTGCGTTTTTGCTGTTTTGTAGAGTTCGCTGCAGCAAACTTTCATTCGCTGTAGCGAATGATTCGCTGTAGCGAACGGTGTAGCGAATAAACCTGGGAGCTGAATTGATTTATTCGCTGTAGCGAACTTTCCTTCGCTGTAGCGAATCGGGGCTTCGCTGGAGTTCGCTGTAGCGAACTGACCTGGGTTTGAAGAAGTTTAGCTTCTGTTTGAGTTCGCTGTAGCGAACAGAAGTTCGCTGTAGCGAACTAGTCTGGTACAGAATTGATATTTCTCCCATTTGAGTGCAGTTTCGTTTCGTATCGGAATCGAAGGCCTCTTATGACCTGTATGATATGCCAGTACTTGTTTTAAGTGTATGAGACTATGATATGATCACCATCTTGCTTGTATGCATGTATATTTGAGATATGCAATTGTTGATTGTGTTATGATGTGATCATTGTTATTCTCGTTCGTTCCGGTTGAACGTTCGGAGACGCTTTGCCGGTGTGGCTTGATTGTGTTGTGGTATGCTTGAATCGGAGTGGGCCTAGGCTATTAGGGGGTAAATCGCTTAGAACACTTAATACCGTTGCAATGTGCATGTGGAGGTCTTCAAGGGCGTTTCTCCACTAGCCGTTAACACATTGGCATTCTCGGTATGTTCTACACACCTGAGCTATCATTGCGATGTGCATGTGGAGGTCTTATAGGGCGTTTCTCCACTAGCCGTTAACACATCTGCGTGCTTGGTATGGTGGAGAGGTAATGCCATGTAGGCAATATTACCTTCAATTCACCTCTAGTGATGCCACGTAGGCAAGGTCACTAGGCTTTCGCCCGGTGGGCTCGTATTGTCAAGATGGCGTATTTGCACTAGCCGTTAACACATCGGCGTATAGACAATGATGGGGTCGGACGCCATTTAGGCAATGTCGCGGCTGTAACTCATCTCGGATGGAATCCATTTAGGAAGTAAATCCGATTTGTCTTGCGGTGTGCATGTGCAAGTCTCTTGATGCGATGTACGGGTGTAACTCACCGAGGGTGTGGATTGCGTAGCCTAATGAGCGGGCTGTAACTTACTCCTGGATTCCTCGTACATGGGTACGGGTTTGCATACGGTGGTTTTGACTATGTGATTATCTTTGTGGCCATATTGGGTAAGTTATGGGACTTCCAATGATGGTGTACCTTGTTTGTACTTGTACCTAGCCGTGAGGTAACCTGGATTCTCGGTGAATTCGTTGATTGCATGTTCCCTGTAGAACTGAGTGAACCCGTAAGATAGGGAGACTCACTGAGATTTAGTAATCTCACCCCATTCCAATTATTCTTTTTACAGGTGGTTCGAGGCAGGATCGAGGCAAGGGTAAGATGACTTAGCTTCGAGTAGATGTTTCTTGGCGATGTGTTCTGTCGTAGTTTATGATCTTTTGTATCTCCATCTTTTGTACTATGGATATGTATTTGTACCAGTTGGAACTCATGTATTTTGGCCACGACAGTTTGGGCTTTTGTACTTGTACTTATACATTATCTATTCCGCTGCTTATGTTTATGATTTTCGAGTACCATTTTAATGCCATATACGTATATCCTAGGTAATGTATGTATGGGGTGTTACAGTTGGTATCAGAGAAGGTCGATTCTCGGCTTTGCCACGAAACATCATAAGTTAGCATAATTCCGCCTCATATGTGTAGTGTCGGCATGATTCCTTATGTCTTACTTATGGCATTAAGCCTGATCAACTTGATTCCGTGTGTAGGACAAACAGGAAGATGGCTGAACAACGCAGAGGTCCCAGAAGGCCCCGAACAAGGAATGTGGAGACTGAGCCTGAAACTGAGAATGCGGGTGTGCCTTGGGTGCAGATAATGCAACAGATGCAACAACAGAATCAGATGATGATGCAGATGATGCAAGGCATGCAAGGGCCACAACCAACCGCTCCTGCTCCTACTCCTCAGGCTGCAGCAGGGCCTGATTTTCGTGCCTTCTTTCGGATGGATCCGCCAGAGTTCTTGGGTGGCTTAGATCCCGTGATTGCTCATGACTGGCTATATGCTATGGAGATGATATTCCAGGCTATTCAGTGCACAGAGGAAGAGAAGGTGATCTTTGCTGCTCAGAAAATGAAGGGGCCAGCAGGTAGATGGTGTAATACGGAGTCTACGTATTTCACTAACCGGGGGATTCCAAAGGATTGGCAACATTTCAAGACAGCTTTCTTGGAGAAGTACTATCCCAACAGTGTGCGTGCTTTGAAGGAGCGTGAATTTCAATCTTTCAAGCAAGGCAACATGTCGGTATCTGAATATGCTGAGAAGTTTGAGGACATGGCTGCCTATTCCAGACAAGCGGCTTATGCACCAGATGAGTTGTGGAAGATTGATCAGTTCCTCATGGGGCTGAATGCTGACATTGTGCACAGTGTGTCCCAAAGGGAGTTTACCACCTATGTTGAGTGTTTAAGGCAATGCTATGTTGCCGAGAACACATTGAAGAGAGTCCAAGATGAAAGAGAACAGAATAAGCCGGTTCGTAGGGAACAAGGAAGGTCGGGACAGCATTTGAGACCCCGCAATTCTCCAGCCATGAAGAAGCAGGTTTATGGAGATCGTTCTACTCAGCCTCCCCGCTGTGTTAGATGCAAAGGAAATCACTTTGGGAATTGCAAGCTAGACTCTGGGAGATGTTACCGTTGTGACCAGCCAGGGCATTACGCGAGGGATTGTACTGCCCCGAATGCTCCCGAGAAGACTAGAGGTCGTGTTTACAC
The DNA here is from genome assembly GCF_029867415.1 of Vicia villosa. NCBI lineage: Eukaryota > Viridiplantae > Streptophyta > Magnoliopsida > Fabales > Fabaceae > Vicia > Vicia villosa. The sequence goes on along the minus strand of NW_026705087.1, from coordinate 471,383 downwards.
CTTGGACGCTAGGAAGGCCCAAGGAAACACTAATCTTGTTGCTGGTACGTGTAATGTTAATGATCAGCCCTTGTTTGTGCTAGTTGATTGTGGAGCAACACATTCTTTTATTTCTTATCCTTGTGTGCGGAGGCTTGGTTTTGAGACGAGTCTTCTTCCTAGTCCTATGATTATCTCGTCGGCTACGGACGATGTAGTAGAAGCTCGAGAAATTTGCAAGGAGTGTTCTATTACCTTCAATGGTCGTAGGTTCGTGATTGATCTCATTTGTCTACCTCTTAAGAAGATTGATGTAGTACTTGGTATGGACTGGTTGTCAGCTAACTCAGTGTACATCGGTTGTAAAGAGAAGGCTATCTTCATTCCTGCTGAGGAGACTACACCAACCGATGCCATTGAACATCTTCTTGAAGGTACAGTTAACATGATCAATTACCTTTTTGCTCAAGAGAAGTCTTTCCTTTTGGTTCTTACGTCGGACTCCAAGGACAAGAAGAGTGTATTGGAGATTCCGGTTGTGTGTGAATTTTCCGATGTATTTCCTGAGGATGTTACTTCTCTTCCGCCGGAAAGGGAAGTTGAATTCTCTATTGATCTTGTTCCGGGTATCGCTCCAGTTTCGATCGCCCCTTATAGGATGTCTCCTACAGAGCTAAGAGAGTTGAAGAGTCAGCTAGAAGAGTTGTTGGCGAAACACTTCATTCGTCCTAGTGTTTCTCCATGGGGAGCTCCAGTCTTGTTAGTGAAGAAGAAGGATGGTAGTATGCATTTGTGCATCGACTATCGTCAGCTGAACAAGGTAACTATAAAAAACAAGTACCCTCTACCGCGGATTGATGACCTTCTAGATCAATTGAAAGGAGCCTGTGTGTTCTCGAAGATTGACCTCAGGTCGGGATATCATCAGATTCGGGTTAAGAGTTCGGATGTATCTAAGACCGCTTTTAGGACGAGATACGGTCATTATGAGTTCTTGGTTATGCCATTCGGGGTAACCAATGCTCCTGCTGTCTTTATGGATTACATGAACCGGGTGTTTCAACCATATTTGGATCAGTTCGTGGTAATCTTTATAGACGACATATTGATATACTCTCGGACTATCGAAGAGCACATGGAGCATTTGAGGATTGTGTTGTCGGTTCTCAGAGAAAAGCAGTTGTTTGCGAAGTTTAGTAAGTGTGAGTTCTGGATGTCCGAAGTTAAGTTTCTTGGACATGTCATATCTGGCGGCGGCGTAGCTGTAGACCCTTCAAAGGTAGAAGCAGTGATAAATTGGGAACGACCCAAGAATGCAACTGAGGTCCGTAGTTTCCTAGGCTTGGCAGGTTACTATCGGAGGTTCATTATGGGCTTTTCCAAGCTAGCATTACCTTTGACCAGGCTTACAAGGAAGGAAGTTTCATTCGAATGGAATTCGGAATGTGAGAAGAGTTTTCAGAAACTCAAGGAGAAATTGACTACTGCTCCAGTGTTGGTGATTCCTGATCCAAACCGATCTTACGAAGTGTTCTGTGATGCTTCTAAGAAAGGCTTGGGTGGAGTGTTGATGCAAGATGGACAGGTTGTAGCTTATGCATCCAGACAGTTGAGATCTCATGAAGAGAATTATCCTACTCATGACCTCGAACTCGCTGCAATTGTGTTCGCACTCAAGGTGTGGCGACATTATTTGTATGGAGTTCACTTTGAGATGTTTAGTGATCACAAAAGTTTGAAGTATCTCTTTGATCAAAAGGAACTCAACATGCGTCAAAGGAGGTGGATGGAGTACTTGAAGGACTTTGAATTTGATTTGAAGTACCATCCTGGTAAAGCTAATAAGGTAGCGGATGCCTTGAGTAGAAAGGAGATTAAAGTTGCAGAACTGATGATGTTAGAGTTTGACCTTATGGAGAAGTTCAGAAATCTGGATTTACAATTCGAGTGGGCACCAACAGGTGTGTTGATAAGTAATTTGTGTATTGAGAATGAGTTACGGGAAAAGATCCGTCAAGCACAGTGGAATGATGTAGAACTGCAGGCTAAAGCAAACCTTCCTGATTTCGTTCGTACATCTGATGGACTCATTCTTTTTGGACGAAGGATGTGTGTGCCAAATGATGCGGAGTTAAAGAGGTTGATTCTGGACGAGGCTCACAAGAGCAAATTCACCATCCACCCCGGATCGACCAAGATGTATCAAGACTTGAAAGGGAATTTTTGGTGGCCTGGTATGAAGAGAGATGTGGCTGATTATGTAGAGCAGTGCGTGATTTGTCAACAAGTGAAGATAGAGCACCAAAGGCCCGGTGGTATGTTGCAACCATTGGATATTCCTGTTTGGAAATGGGACAGTATATCCATGGACTTCATTGTGGACTACCACGGGTATTAGGTGGGCATGACTCGATATGGGTGATAGTGGATCGTTTGACTAAGTCCGCACATTTCTTACCGGTTAAGACAACTCACAAGGTTTCTCACCTTGCGAGGCTTTTTGTAGTGGAGATTGTGAGATTGCATGGTGTACCATCTAGCATTGTGTCAGATAGGGATCCGAAGTTCACTTCCCGATTTTGGAAAGCTTTTCACCAAGAAATGGGTACAGATCTGAATTTGAGCACTTCTAACCACCCCCAGACAGATGGACAAACAGAAAGGACTATTCAAACCATTGAGGATATGCTAAGGGCATGTATCTTGGAAATTGGTGGAAGTTGGAAAGATAACTTACCTTTGATAGAATTTGCATATAACAACAGTTATCATGCGAGTATCGGTATGGCCCCCTATGAAGCCTTGTATGGGAGAAAGTGTCGATCACCGTTGTGTTGGTCTGAAGTTGGTGAGAAGGGAATCCTTGGACCGGAGATAATTCAAGAAACCACAGAAAAGGTTAAGATGATCCGAGATAAGATGAAACAAGCTCAAGATCGACAGAAGAGTTATGCGGACAAACGAAGGAGACCGTTGGAGTTTGATGTAGGAGATCATGTGTTTTTGAAGGTGACTCCGAGGTTGAGGTTGAAAGGACCGTTTAAGACGCGCAAGCTTAGCCCGAGATACGTAGGACCATATCAGATCATGAGACGGATAGGTGAAGTTGCATACCAGTTAGCGTTGCCTCCTTCACTATCCGGGCTGCATGACGTTTTCCATGTGTCTCAGTTACGGAAGTTTGTGCCGGATTCATTTCATCCTATCCTGCCAGATACGATTGAAGTAGAACCAGATCTTTCCTTCCAACCGCAACCTTGTCGTATCTTGGAGTATGCTAGCAAGTCGTTGAGAAACAAAGAGATACCTCTTGTGAAGGTGTTGTGGGAGGAGTCGCGTCCTGACGAAGCCACTTGGGAGCTCGAATCAGAGATGCGGGAGTTGTATCCTCACATGTTCTGGTAAGTTTTCGAATTCGAGGACGAATTCTATTTAAGGGGGGGAGAATGTAATGTCCCAATTTTATTTTAAGAGATTATATATATATATATATATATATATATATATATATATATATATATATATATGTGTGCGGAAAGTATAGATAGTTGGAATGTGACTAAGTGGCACCTTAGTAATTGGAGTTTAGTTGAAGGGCACTTAAGTCATTGCACTAGACATAAATTTCTTAAGGGGTTGTTTGGCTGAGTTCATTTCTTGTCCTTGGAACAAAAACAGAATTTTGTGGAGACTAGAAGAGGGAGAACGTGAAACAAGAAGGAAAAGAGAAGAGAACCCATTTCCAACTTCATCAACAACCTTGCATGCATCCTTGATTCAACCATCTTCTTCTGATTTTCGCAGCTTCTTCCCCAGCTTATCAGGTGAGTCTCATAGATAGAGACTTTGGGGAAAACATTTTGGGGTTTATGTAAATGTGAGGGATTAAGGGATTGAGAGTATGTGTTCTATAATCCTTATTCATGCATGTTTTAGACTCTATTCTAGTAGTAATTCGTGTATGTACTTTTACCATGTCTTATTACTCCATCTAGAATAATTGCATGTGAAATTTTGGGGTTTGGGGACCCCAAATGCGTTTCTGCGTTTTTGCTGTTTTGCAGAGTTCGCTGCAGCGAACTTTCATTCGCTGTAGCGAATGATTCGCTGTAGCGAACGGTGTAGCGAATAAACCTGGGAGCTGAATTTATTTATTCGCTGTAGCGAACTTTCCTTCGCTGTAGCGAATCTGGGCTTCGCTGGAGTTCGCTGTAGCGAACTGACCTGGGTTTGAAGAAGTTTAGCTTCTGTTTGAGTTCGCTGTAGCGAACAGAAGTTCTCTGTAGCGAACTAGTCTGGTACAGAATTAATATTTCTCCCATTTGAGTGCAGTTTCGTTTCGTATCGGAATCGAAGGCCTCTTATGACCTGTATGATATGCCAGTACTTGTTTTAAGTGTATGAGACTATGATATGATCACCATCTTGCTTGTATGCATGTATATTTGAGATATGCAATTGTTGATTGTGTTATGATGTGATCATTGTTATTCTCGTTCGTTCCGGTTGAACGTTCGGAGACGCTTTGCCGGTGTGGCTTGATTGTGTTGTGGTATGCTTGAATTGGAGTGGGCCTAGGCTATTAGGGGGTAAATCGCTTAGAACACTTAATACCGTTGCAATGTGCATGTGGAGGTCTTCAAGGGCGTTTCTCCACTAGCCGTTAACACATTGGCGTTCTCGGTATGTTCTACACACTTGAGCTATCATTGCGATGTGCATGTGGAGGTCTTATAGGGCGTTTCTCCACTAGCCGTTAACACATCTGCGTGCTTGGTATGGTGGAGAGGTAATGCCATGTAGGCAATATTACCTTCGATTCACCTCTAGTGATGCCACGTAGGTAAGGTCACTAGGCTTTCGCCCGGTGGGCTCGTATTGTCAAGATGGCGTATTTGCACTAGCCGTTAACACATCGGCGTATAGACAATGATGGGGTCGGACGCCATTTAGGCAATGTCGCGGCTGTAACTCATCTCGGATGGAATCCATTTAGGAAGTAAATCTGATTTGTCTTGCGGTGTGCATGTGCAAGTCTCTTGATGCGATGTACGGGTGTAACTCACCGAGGGTGTGGATTGCGTAGCCTAATGAGCGGGCTGTAACTTACTCCTGGATTCCTCGTACATGGGTACGGGTTTGCATACGGTGGTTTTGACTATGTGATTATCTTTGTGGCCATATTGGGTAAGTTATGGGACTTCCAATGATGGTGTACCTTGTTTGTACTTGTACCTAGCCGTGAGGTAACCTGGATTCTCGGTGAATTCGTTGATTGCATGTTCCCTGTAGAACTGAGTGAACCCGTAAGATAGGGAGACTCACTGAGATTTAGTAATCTCACCCCATTCCAATTATTCTTTTTACAGGTGGTTCGAGGCAGGATCGAGGCAAGGGTAAGATGACTTAGCTTCGAGTAGATGTTTCTTGGCGATGTGTTCTGTCGTAGTTTATGATCTTTTGTATCTCCATCTTTTGTACTATGGATATGTATTTGTACCAGTTGGAACTCATGTATTTTGGCCACGACAGTTTGGGCTTTTGTACTTGTACTTATACATTATCTATTCCGCTGCTTATGTTTATGATTTTCGAGTACCATTTTAATGCCATATACGTATATCCTAGGTAATGTATGTATGGGGTGTTACAGTTGGTATCAGAGAAGGTCGATTCTCGGCTTTGCCACGAAACATCATAAGTTAGCATAATTCCGCCTCATATGTGTAGTGTCGGCATGATTCCTTATGTCTTACTTATGGCATTAAGCCTGATCAACTTGATTCCGTGTGTAGGACAAACAGGAAGATGGCTGAACAACGCAGAGGTCCCAGAAGGCCCCGAACAAGGAATGTGGAGACTGAGCCTGAAACTGAGAATGCGGGTGTGCCTTGGGTGCAGATAATGCAACAGATGCAACAACAGAATCAGATGATGATGCAGATGATGCAAGGCATGCAAGGGCCACAACCAACCGCTCCTGCTCCTACTCCTCAGGCTGCAGCAGGGCCTGATTTTCGTGCCTTCTTTCGGATGGATCCGCCAGAGTTCTTGGGTGGCTTAGATCCCGTGATTGCTCATGACTGGCTATATGCTATGGAGATGATATTCCAGGCTATTCAGTGCACAGAGGAAGAGAAGGTGATCTTTGCTGCTCAGAAAATGAAGGGGCCAGCAGGTAGATGGTGTAATACGGAGTCTACGTATTTCACTAACCGGGGGATTCCAAAGGATTGGCAACATTTCAAGACAGCTTTCTTGGAGAAGTACTATCCCAACAGTGTGCGTGCTTTGAAGGAGCGTGAATTTCAATCTTTCAAGCAAGGCAACATGTCGGTATCTGAATATGCTGAGAAGTTTGAGGACATGGCTGCCTATTCCAGACAAGCGGCTTATGCACCAGATGAGTTGTGGAAGATTGATCAGTTCCTCATGGGGCTGAATGCTGACATTGTGCACAGTGTGTCCCAAAGGGAGTTTACCACCTATGTTGAGTGTTTGAGGCAATGCTATGTTGCCGAGAACACATTGAAGAGAGTCCAAGATGAAAGAGAACAGAATAAGCCGGTTCGTAGGGAACAAGGAAGGTCGGGACAGCATTTGAGACCCCGCAATTCTCCAGCCATGAAGAAGCAGGTTTATGGAGATCGTTCTACTCAGCCTCCCCGCTGTGTTAGATGCAAAGGAAATCACTTTGGGAATTGCAAGCTAGACTCTGGGAGATGTTACCGTTGTGACCAGCCAGGGCATTACGCGAGGGATTGTACTGCCCCGAATGCTCCCGAGAAGACTAGAGGTCGTGTTTACACCTTGGACGCTAGGAAGGCCCAAGGAAACACTAATCTTGTTGCTGGTACGTGTAATGTTAATGATCAGCCCTTGTTTGTGCTAGTTGATTGTGGAGCAACACATTCTTTTATTTCTTATCCTTGTGTGCGGAGGCTTGGTTTTGAGACGAGTCTTCTTCCTAGTCCTATGATTATCTCGTCGGCTACGGACGATGTAGTAGAAGCTCGAGAAATTTGCAAGGAGTGTTCTATTACCTTCAATGGTCGTAGGTTCGTGATTGATCTCATTTGTCTACCTCTTAAGAAGATTGATGTAGTACTTGGTATGGACTGGTTGTCAGCTAACTCAGTGTACATCGGTTGTAAAGAGAAGGCTATCTTCATTCCTGCTGAGGAGACTACACCAACCGATGCCATTGAACATCTTCTTGAAGGTACAGTTAACATGATCAATTACCTTTTTGCTCAAGAGAAGTCTTTCCTTTTGGTTCTTACGTCGGACTCCAAGGACAAGAAGAGTGTATTGGAGATTCCGGTTGTGTGTGAATTTTCCGATGTATTTCCTGAGGATGTTACTTCTCTTCCGCCGGAAAGGGAAGTTGAATTCTCTATTGATCTTGTTCCGGGTACCGCTCCAGTTTCGATCGCCCCTTATAGGATGTCTCCTACAGAGCTAAGAGAGTTGAAGAGTCAGCTAGAAGAGTTGTTGGCGAAACACTTCATTCGTCCTAGTGTTTCTCCATGGGGAGCTCCAGTCTTGTTAGTGAAGAAGAAGGATGGTAGTATGCATTTGTGCATCGACTATCGTCAGCTGAACAAGGTAACTATAAAAAACAAGTACCCTCTACCGCGGATTGATGACCTTCTAGATCAATTGAAAGGAGCCTGTGTGTTCTCGAAGATTGACCTCAGGTCGGGATATCATCAGATTCGGGTTAAGAGTTCGGATGTATCTAAGACCGCTTTTAGGACGAGATACGGTCATTATGAGTTCTTGGTTATGCCATTCGGGGTAACCAATGCTCCTGCTGTCTTTATGGATTACATGAACCGGGTGTTTCAACCATATTTGGATCAGTTCGTGGTAATCTTTATAGACGACATATTGATATACTCTCGGACTATCGAAGAGCACATGGAGCATTTGAGGATTGTGTTGTCGGTTCTCAGAGAAAAGCAGTTGTTTGCGAAGTTTAGTAAGTGTGAGTTCTGGATGTCCGAAGTTAAGTTTCTTGGACATGTCATATCTGGCGGCGGCGTAGCTGTAGACCCTTCAAAGGTAGAAGCAGTGATAAATTGGGAACGACCCAAGAATGCAACTGAGGTCCGTAGTTTCCTAGGCTTGGCAGGTTACTATCGGAGGTTCATTATGGGCTTTTCCAAGCTAGCATTACCTTTGACCAGGCTTACAAGGAAGGAAGTTTCATTCGAATGGAATTCGGAATGTGAGAAGAGTTTTCAGAAACTCAAGGAGAAATTGACTACTGCTCCAGTGTTGGTGATTCCTGATCCAAACCGATCTTACGAAGTGTTCTGTGATGCTTCTAAGAAAGGCTTGGGTGGAGTGTTGATGCAAGATGGACAGGTTGTAGCTTATGCATCCAGACAGTTGAGATCTCATGAAGAGAATTATCCTACTCATGACCTCGAACTCGCTGCAATTGTGTTCGCACTCAAGGTGTGGCGACATTATTTGTATGGAGTTCACTTTGAGATGTTTAGTGATCACAAAAGTTTGAAGTATCTCTTTGATCAAAAGGAACTCAACATGCGTCAAAGGAGGTGGATGGAGTACTTGAAGGACTTTGAATTTGATTTGAAGTACCATCCTGGTAAAGCTAATAAGGTAGCGGATGCCTTGAGTAGAAAGGAGATTAAAGTTGCAGAACTGATGATGTTAGAGTTTGACCTTATGGAGAAGTTCAGAAATCTGGATTTACAATTCGAGTGGGCACCAACAGGTGTGTTGATAAGTAATTTGTGTATTGAGAATGAGTTACGGGAAAAGATCCGTCAAGCACAGTGGAATGATGTAGAACTGCAGGCTAAAGCAAACCTTCCTGATTTCGTTCGTACATCTGATGGACTCATTCTTTTTGGACGAAGGATGTGTGTGCCAAATGATGCGGAGTTAAAGAGGTTGATTCTGGACGAGGCTCACAAGAGCAAATTCACCATCCACCCCGGATCGACCAAGATGTATCAAGACTTGAAAGGGAATTTTTGGTGGCCTGGTATGAAGAGAGATGTGGCTGATTATGTAGAGCAGTGCGTGATTTGTCAACAAGTGAAGATAGAGCACCAAAGGCCCGGTGGTATGTTGCAACCATTGGATATTCCTGTTTGGAAATGGGACAGTATATCCATGGACTTCATTGTGGACTACCACGGGTATTAGGTGGGCATGACTCGATATGGGTGATAGTGGATCGTTTGACTAAGTCCGCACATTTCTTACCGGTTAAGACAACTCACAAGGTTTCTCACCTTGCGAGGCTTTTTGTAGTGGAGATTGTGAGATTGCATGGTGTACCATCTAGCATTGTGTCAGATAGGGATCCGAAGTTCACTTCCCGATTTTGGAAAGCTTTTCACCAAGAAATGGGTACAGATCTGAATTTGAGCACTTCTAACCACCCCCAGACAGATGGACAAACAGAAAGGACTATTCAAACCATTGAGGATATGCTAAGGGCATGTATCTTGGAAATTGGTGGAAGTTGGAAAGATAACTTACCTTTGATAGAATTTGCATATAACAACAGTTATCATGCGAGTATCGGTATGGCCCCCTATGAAGCCTTGTATGGGAGAAAGTGTCGATCACCGTTGTGTTGGTCTGAAGTTGGTGAGAAGGGAATCCTTGGACCGGAGATAATTCAAGAAACCACAGAAAAGGTTAAGATGATCCGAGATAAGATGAAACAAGCTCAAGATCGACAGAAGAGTTATGCGGACAAACGAAGGAGACCGTTGGAGTTTGATGTAGGAGATCATGTGTTTTTGAAGGTGACTCCGAGGTTGAGGTTGAAAGGACCGTTTAAGACGCGCAAGCTTAGCCCGAGATACGTAGGACCATATCAGATCATGAGACGGATAGGTGAAGTTGCATACCAGTTAGCGTTGCCTCCTTCACTATCCGGGCTGCATGACGTTTTCCATGTGTCTCAGTTACGGAAGTTTGTGCCGGATTCATTTCATCCTATCCTGCCAGATACGATTGAAGTAGAACCAGATCTTTCCTTCCAACCGCAACCTTGTCGTATCTTGGAGTATGCTAGCAAGTCGTTGAGAAACAAAGAGATACCTCTTGTGAAGGTGTTGTGGGAGGAGTCGCGTCCTGACGAAGCCACTTGGGAGCTCGAATCAGAGATGCGGGAGTTGTATCCTCACATGTTCTGGTAAGTTTTCGAATTCGAGGACGAATTCTATTTAAGGGGGGGAGAATGTAATGTCCCAATTTTATTTTAAGAGATTATATATATATATATATATATATATATATATATATATATATATATATATATATATATATATATATGTGTGCGGAAAGTATAGATAGTTGGAATGTGACTAAGTGGCACCTTAGTAATTGGAGTTTAGTTGAAGGGCACTTAAGTCATTGCACTAGACATAAATTTCTTAAGGGGTTGTTTGGCTGAGTTCATTTCTTGTCCTTGGAACAAAAACAGAATTTTGTGGAGACTAGAAGAGGGAGAACGTGAAACAAGAAGGAAAAGAGAAGAGAACCCATTTCCAACTTCATCAACAACCTTGCATGCATCCTTGATTCAACCATCTTCTTCTGATTTTCGCAGCTTCTTCCCCAGCTTATCAGGTGAGTCTCATAGATAGAGACTTTGGGGAAAACATTTTGGGGTTTATGTAAATGTGAGGGATTAAGGGATTGAGAGTATGTGTTCTATAATCCTTATTCATGCATGTTTTAGACTCTATTCTAGTAGTAATTCGTGTATGTACTTTTACCATGTCTTATTACTCCATCTAGAATAATTGCATGTGAAATTTTGGGGTTTGGGGACCCCAAATGCGTTTCTGCGTTTTTGCTGTTTTGCAGAGTTCGCTGCAGCGAACTTTCATTCGCTGTAGCGAACGGTGTAGCGAATAAACCTGGGAGCTGAATTTATTTATTCGCTGTAGCGAACTTTCCTTCGCTGTAGCGAATCTGGGCTTCGCTGGAGTTCGCTGTAGCGAACTGACCTGGGTTTGAAGAAGTTTAGCTTCTGTTTGAGTTCGCTGTAGCGAACAGAAGTTCTCTGTAGCGAACTAGTCTGGTACAGAATTAATATTTCTCCCATTTGAGTGCAGTTTCGTTTCGTATCGGAATCGAAGGCCTCTTATGACCTGTATGATATGCCAGTACTTGTTTTAAGTGTATGAGACTATGATATGATCACCATCTTGCTTGTATGCATGTATATTTGAGATATGCAATTGTTGATTGTGTTATGATGTGATCATTGTTATTCTCGTTCGTTCCGGTTGAACGTTCGGAGACGCTTTGCCGGTGTGGCTTGATTGTGTTGTGGTATGCTTGAATTGGAGTGGGCCTAGGCTATTAGGGGGTAAATCGCTTAGAACACTTAATACCGTTGCAATGTGCATGTGGAGGTCTTCAAGGGCGTTTCTCCACTAGCCGTTAACACATTGGCGTTCTCGGTATGTTCTACACACTTGAGCTATCATTGCGATGTGCATGTGGAGGTCTTATAGGGCGTTTCTCCACTAGCCGTTAACACATCTGCGTGCTTGGTATGGTGGAGAGGTAATGCCATGTAGGCAATATTACCTTCGATTCACCTCTAGTGATGCCACGTAGGTAAGGTCACTAGGCTTTCGCCCGGTGGGCTCGTATTGTCAAGATGGCGTATTTGCACTAGCCGTTAACACATCGGCGTATAGACAATGATGGGGTCGGACGCCATTTAGGCAATGTCGCGGCTGTAACTCATCTCGGATGGAATCCATTTAGGAAGTAAATCCGATTTGTCTTGCGGTGTGCATGTGTAAGTCTCTTGATGCGATGTACGGGTGTAACTCACCGAGGGTGTGGATTGCGTAGCCTAATGAGCGGGCTGTAACTTACTCCTGGATTCCTCGTACATGGGTACGGGTTTGCATACGGTGGTTTTGACTATGTGATTATCTTTGTGGCCATATTGGGTAAGTTATGGGACTTCCAATGATGGTGTACCTTGTTTGTACTTGTACCTAGCCGTGAGGTAACCTGGATTCTCGGTGAATTCGTTGATTGCATGTTCCCTGTAGAACTGAGTGAACCCGTAAGATAGGGAGACTCACTGAGATTTAGTAATCTCACCCCATTCCAATTATTCTTTTTACAGGTGGTTCGAGGCAGGATCGAGGCAAGGGTAAGATGACTTAGCTTCGAGTAGATGTTTCTTGGCGATGTGTTCTGTCGTAGTTTATGATCTTTTGTATCTCCATCTTTTGTACTATGGATATGTATTTGTACCAGTTGGAACTCATGTATTTTGGCCACGACAGTTTGGGCTTTTGTACTTGTACTTATACATTATCTATTCCGCTGCTTATGTTTATGATTTTCGAGTACCATTTTAATGCCATATACGTATATCCTAGGCAATGTATGTATGGGGTGTTACAACATTTTTCTAAAAATCTGTGTAAAATAGTTATTAAAAACTTTATTGATATTAATCAAAAACTTATTATTTGTAGAGTTTAAAAATAATATTACATCAAAATATACCTTTTAAGATTCTTTTTTTAATTTTATCACTTCAAACTTCGAATTTTGAAATTTATTTATTAATAAAATTTATATTTGAATACAATATTTAATTTTTTTTATATTATATTATAAAGTAATAAAATAACATGTTAATAAATTTTAAACTATTATATCGGTTAATCTTTGGTTCTGTTTTAAATTATTATTTTTATAATACTTTTGCTACTTCAATTATTTAACATATATATATTTTTGTTATATTTTTAGATAATTATTTATTTTATTCCTCATATATTTCTAATAATTATTAATATAGTGTTAAATATTATAATTGGGTGCATAATAGATAAATAGTTATAATTTTTATAAATAATAGTATTTTTAATTGTGGTAGTTGAATATTATATTATATTATATTGTTATTATTGTTATTATTATTATTATTTTATTATTAGATGAATATTATATTTTAATTTTCTCTATCATAAATTAATTTGATTGTTAAAATGATTTTGTATAATTTAATCTTTACCATTATTATTATTATTATTGAATTATAAAACTATAAAAGTAAAAAATATTTTAACTATTTATTCCAAAATACTATAATATAAATAGTTAATTAATATTAAAAAATTTAAGGAATTGACACGTCAGCATTAATGCTATATTAGAATGAGACATCATTCTTATGTCTAGGGTTGTTGCAAAAGTTGTCATCATGACAACCTTGCATTTAGATTAAGTAGATTAAGATTAAGATGTGATTACCACCAGAACTTTTAGAATCTTAGCTCTACTTCCCATTTGTCCGTATCGCGGTTTTCCTTAACGTCTCTGTATTTAATTTTCATGTCCCAAAGGTACCATTCACCATTCTATGAAATATAAGGGGCTTTATGGTGGAGAGACATCAAATCTTTAGATAGAGGAATATGTGGGATAAAGGAGAACTAGTTTTGTTAACATGGTCGTACGATGAGAGATGCTTATCATGTTTTACTAGAAGGATATGTTGCTGATGAATTTCATCGTAGTAAAACTAATTTGGAATAAGATAATCCAACATAATGTTGCAGTGTTCATTATGTTGGTGATGTCTACTTTGTTCCTACATGCATAGTTGCATACACAACTAATTTACTTGTGTTTCATAAACTAGAATGCAACTCCAGTTGCCATTCATTTACAATAACCAAAGCATGCATCCCTGCATTCATCTACAAAAGACTACCTCAACATAAAAACATTCAGTTTCGTGCACGAAAACATGCGTACATAGTGTTGGATAAATTAAATGTGGTCTTGGAAAGCCAAAAGACATATTCTTCTAGGGCAGCCAAAAGAGTTTACTTTCCTAGGAAATAGTTAATCATTAAATGTTATGTCTATTTATGTTTCCCTGGTCTCTATATAAAGACCCTCTCTTTGTAACCTAATTTTTAACTTTTGCAACAAATCCTTTGCAAGTCAATATATATCAGAAGATTGTAGTTTGATCTGTTACCTTCAAATTGGTATCAGAGCGCATGGCAAACATGATGAACCAGATGCCATTGCCGCAACTGTCAAAATCAAACTATGAAAACTGGAGCATCCAGATGAAGGCGCTGCTTGGATCGTTAGATGTGTGGGAGGTTGTAGAAGAAGGGTTTGAAGAACCAGAAACCACGACGGGAAATACAGCAGCCCAGAACAAGGCGTTGAAAGAGACGCGGTCGAAAGACAAAACGGCATTATACATGTTGTTTAGAGCAGTAGACGAATCTGGTTTTGAGAAGATTGCTGGTTAAACTACTTCGAAGCAAGCGTGGGATACACTAGAGACGGCGTTCAGAGGAGCAAATAGAGTCAAGCAAGTTCGTTTGCAAACTCTTCGAGGAGAATTAGAAAGGATGAAGATGAAGGAGACGGAGTCCGTGTCGGACTACATCACGCGTGTGCAAACAGTTGTAAATCAACTGAAACGAAATGGAGAAGCAATGACCGATGCTCGAGTTGTCGAAAAGATTTTAAGATCTTTGACTGAAAAATTCGAAAATATAGTATGTGCAATAGAGGAGTCGAAGGACCTTGCGACAATCACTGTCGAAGAAGTAGCTGGTTCACTTGAGGCACACGAACAACGCAAAATACAAAAGAAGGAGGAGACACTTGATAGTGCAGAACAGACAAAGGAATCCACTAGAGATGAAAGGGCACTTTTATCTCAAAACTGACGTGGTCGTGGAAGTCGAGATGGTGGTCGAAGCTATCAGAACAACAATTTCGAAAGAGGACAGGCAAGTCAACAAAATTGGCGTGGTCGAGGACGTGGTCATAGAGGTGGCAGGTCGAACTCCAACATCGAATGTTACAAATGCAATAAACATGGACATTTTGAAAAGGATTGCAACTCATACAGTTGCTACAATTGTGGAAAAGGGGGACACCTTGCAAAAGACTGTCGATTCAGGAGGAAAGTTGAAGAGACAACAAATTTCGCACTAGAAACAGAATCAAACGAAGGATTCGTATTAATGACCCAAAAGGAGACAAACACAGAAGATGACACTATATGGTACCTTGACTCAGGAGCAAGTAATCATATGTGTGGTCACAAACATCTATTCAAAGAAATAAAGAAAATTGAAGATGGTCATGTATCTTTTGGAGATGCGTTGAAGGTAAAGGTCGAAGGCAAAGGAACAATTCGTTATTTGCAGAAAGACGACGTACCTGGAAAAATACAAGATGTTTATTATGTACCAGATCTAAAAGCAAATATTCTAAGTCTGAGGCAACTTACAGAGAAGGGATATTCGATATTTATGAAGGATCGAATACTGCATTTGAAGGATAAATCAGGGCACCAAATTGCTCAAGTTGAGATGGGAAGGAATCGAATGTACAAGCTGAATCTGAGAAGCGTTCGAGGAAAATGTTTGAAAATCGACACTGAAGACCAAGCAACTCTGTGGCATCTACGTTTTGGTCACTTACATCATGCTGGGTTAAAGAGATTAGCGGGAAGAAACATGGTACATGGATTGCCTAACATGGAGTTTGAAGGAAAATTTTGTGAAAATTGTGTTTTTGGCAAGCAGACGAGAACTTCTTTTCAAAAGAAGGCAGAATATCATGCTAAGCACATCCTTGAATTAATTCACACTGATATCTGTGGACCAATCACTCCAGAATCCTTTAGTGGCAAGAAGTATTTCATTTCCTTCATCGATGATTTCTCAAGAAAGACTTGGGTCTACTTCCTGAGAGAAAAATCTGAAGCATTCGAAGCATTCAAAAGGTTCAAGGTAATGGTTGAAAAATCGACTGATCGACACATCAAAGCACTCCGTTCTGACAGAGGAGGAGAATATACTTCGACAGCTTTCATGAAGTATTGCGAGGAGCAGGGTATAAAGAGATTTCTAACTGCAGCATACTCACCTCAACAAAAGAGGGTTGCTGAAAGGAAAAATCGAACAGTCCTTGACATGGTTCGTTCAATGCTCAAAAGTAAGAACATGTCGAAGGAATTTTGGGCAGAAGCTGTGCAATGTTCAATCTATGTTCAAAATAGATGTCCGCATTCAAATTTGGGAGATCGAACACCGCAAGAAGCGTGGAGTGGACAGAAACCGACTGTATCTCATTTTAAAGTATTCGGTAGTGTTGCTTATGCACATGTACCAGATCAACGAAGAACGAAGCTTGAAGACAAGAGTCAGAAATATATATTAATTGGGTATGATGAGAAAACAAAAGGATACAGGTTATTCAACCCCATAAACAAAAAGGTGGTAGTAAGTAGAGATGTTCGAGTGAATGAAGCAAGTAGGTGGGACTGGAACAATTCGACAGAAGACATAGTCGAAACTGAAGAACCCTCAATCGGTATACCAACAACCCAAAATCAATTGCCAAGGTCTGAATACTCTGACAGTGAAGACGAATCCTCACAGCCAGAATGAGAAGTTTGCAAGAGTTGTATGATAATACAGAAGAAGTACATCTTGTGTGTCTACTGGCAGACTCTGAAAACATTAGTTTCGAAGAAGCATGGAGAGATGAGAAGTGGAAGAATGCCATGGACGAAGAAATTAAAGCTATCGAACACAACAAAACTTGGGAACTAGCAGAGTTACCAAAAGGAAGTCAAACCATTAGTGTGAAGTGGGTGTTAAAGAAAAAGATGAATGCTCAAGGAAAAATCGAAAGGTACAAGGCGCGACTTGTGGCAAAAGGATACAGGCAGAAGGAAGGAATAGATTATGACGAAGTATTCGCACCAGTTGCAAGAATGGAGACAATTCGACTGCTGATTTCTCAAGCTGCTCAGCTCAAATGGCCAATATTTCAAATGGATGTCAAATCAGCATTTTTGAATGGTGTGCTCGAAGAAGAAGTCTATGTCGAACAACCACCAGGATACATGAAAGACGGAAGCGAAGGAAAAGTGCTAAGACTCAAGAAAGCACTTTATGGATTAAAGCAGGCACCTCGTGCATGGAATACACGTATTGATACTTACTTCAAAAAGAATGGTTTCCAACAATGTCCTTATGAACATGCCCTATATGTAAAGAAGTATAAAGGAGATATACTGCTCGTTGCACTCTATGTCGACGACTTGATTTTCCTGGGCAACAGTGATCAAATGATCGAAGAATTCAAAGGTCGAATGACACGAGAATTTGAAATGACGGACTTAGGTCGAATGAGCTTCTTTCTTGGTCTGGAAGTTCGACAAGAAGAAACTGGAATTTTTGTCTCACAAGAAAAATATGCAAAGGACATTCTGAAGAGGTTCAAAATGGAAGGTTGCAATCCAATCTCGACACCAATGGAGCCAGGAGCCAAGCTTTCAAAATTTGATGGGGGGGGGGGGGGGGGGGGACGTGTCGAAGCAAACAAATTTCGAAGCTTGGTCGGAAGTCTTCGATATCTCACATGTACTAGACCAGATCTTTCTCTAAGTGTCGGAATCTTGAGTCGATTTATGGAAGAACCAGTTCACTCACACTGGAAAGCTTTGAAGAGAATTCTTCGTTATATCCAAGGAACTGTGTCACTTGGAATGTTTTACTCAAAAGCAGAAGATTACAAGCTAACAGGTTACTCCGACAGCGATTGGTGTGGAGATATAGACGATCGAAAAAGTACATCAGGATATGTATTCTTTATGGGAAACACTGCTTTCACATGGCTCTCAAGGAAGCAACCAATTGTAACACTGTCGACATGCGAAGCAGAATACGTGGCTGCATCATGGTGTGTATGCCATGCTATATGGCTTAGAAGATTGTTATGTGAGTTAGAGCAGAAGCAGGAAAATGCAACTATAGTGCAAGTCGACAACAAATCAGCAATCGAATTGGCGAAGAATCCAGTGAATCATGAAAGAAGTAAACACATCGACGTACGTTTTCATTTCATTCGAGAACATGTGAAAAATGGAAGCGTCGAACTGAAGCATGTGGCAAGCAAGGATCAAGCTGCAGATATTTTCACAAAACCATTGTCGAAGGAGATATTCGACAGAGGCAAGATGATGCTGGGATTAATTGATCGAAGGAGCATTTAATTTATGGGGGAGTTTTGTTGGATAAATTAAATGCGGTCTTGGAAAGCCAAAAGACATATTCTCCTAGGGCAGCCAAAAGAGTTTACTTTCCTAGGAAATAGTTAATCATTAAATGTTATGTCTATTTATGTTTCCCTGGTCTCTATATAAAGACCCTCTCTTTGTAACCTAATTTTTAACTTTTACAACAAATCCTTTGCAAGTCAATATATATCAGAAGAGAGTAGTTTGATCTGTTACCTTCACATAGACAACCCCAAAAAATAGTCTTACCAAAGTTTGTCAGGTGATAAACTCCTCACAACGCAAGAAAACCCCTCGCAATTCCAATATATTCAAATGGGCTTAAATCCCTCACAGAAACGCTTGCAACAATTTTTTGCCAGGTGATAAACCACTCAGAAAATTCTATAGGGTGAAGTACTGAAGGCATCAAATAGAGTGCAGAAATTTGATATCATTTGCCAGGGGTTATACTCTTCGCAACTTTGCCTGGTGATAAACCCAATGATAAAATGCACCAAATACATCCTGATTTGTAGAATAGCTTGCAGCATTTATGATAAATTAAATGGAAGAGCTTGTCATAAATAAGAAGGCCAGATACTTACTTATTGATAACAACATACAGTAAATGTAACAAACAACATTTCAATTTATTGCATTTTTTGTAAGTACTAATTGAAAAGTGTATTCAATCTAACAAACAACATAAACTAATTCAGCTTTTGACAATCCACTCCGGTGGAGAGAACAAGTTGAAATACTCTTCATAATCGGCCAAAAACTCGTATCGATCCAAATGATAAACACATTTCCCATGCTGCCTATTCTGAAAAGACAGAAACCTATCATCCATAAACACAACACAATTCCCTTTCCCAACACGCAAATCCGAAGCAGACGCACAAAACAAATATTCATTCCCCAAAAACAAAACCCTATCACCTATACTCTTCAACTTCACCCATTTCTTACCCTTCTCATCAAGCCTAAACACAGCAACACTAAACCAAAGATAATCATAAATATTAACCAACAACAACTCGCCGTCACTCTCCACGAGCAACTTCCTATCACCAACAATCAAAGGACTATCAACTAACTCCACCCCGGATCCGTCATCATCGTGTTCCACTGTAACCGTCCGACCGGATCCATCCACCGCGTAAAACTTCCCTTTAAAAACACATATATCTCCATGCTTAGCTATATTCTCAATCACCTTCCATTGCTCGTTGTGGTAACGGAAAATCACCTTCCGAAAGAAAGCATTTCTCACTATACCAAGCACGGCAGGTTTCTCTCCATGCCGCATTACCGCAACGACCTTCTCCGGTGCAATAAAATGACTACGCTGATTGTTAATAACGAAATCTGATCCTAACTGAACTACCGGAAACTTGTTGAAATCAAGCACGCGGAGATCACAAAGAAACGGAGAACTCGAGTGATAGGTAATGAACGGAGGGAAGAGTTTGATTTTTCCGCGAGTGTTTTTGGTGATTTGAATCAACCAAGGACGTTGCATGGCTTGCATGGTTCGTTG
This sequence comes from Vicia villosa, assembly GCF_029867415.1. Classification (NCBI taxonomy): domain Eukaryota; kingdom Viridiplantae; phylum Streptophyta; class Magnoliopsida; order Fabales; family Fabaceae; genus Vicia; species Vicia villosa. Next base: position 451,764 of record NW_026705087.1, on the reverse strand, counting down.
TTGTTGCGGTGGCTTGATGAGCAAGAAACAGCATTGGGAGAGATAGCAAAACGGAGTGTTGTTTTCGCCGTTAATGATATCGGAGAGAAGCTCCGGTCGATCGGAGTAACTGATGAGTGGGAATTTGAAGAGAATGTTGGGAGGGATTGGGATGGAAGAAGAACGCCAGGATGAACAGACGGATCGAAAGTGAACCAGATCGAGTTCGTTTTCGATCTGTTTGGAGATGAGATTGAGAATCTCTTTTGGGAGATCGGCCCAGGCGGAGTCCGCCATTCAGGATGATGTTGTTGTTGGCTGCTGCGCGTTCTTCTTTCTCTGTTTTTTTCCTTCCACCGTAGCAACAAAAATTAGCCCTAGAAAATAACTCTAGAAGGTTGAATTTACTATATTTTTATATAAATTAAAGGGATTCTCGAAATTGCCCTTAAAATAAAAAATTACTTACACTATTAAAGTTAAATTAATAAAAAAATTAAGTCCAGTTGTGGAAATTGCCTTTTTAATTAAAAATTAAATACAAAAGACTCATTTATATAATTAACACTTTTTATGAAAGGAAAAAATGTTTTATCCTTTGATTTTCGAGTAAGAATCCACTCCATTTCTTTTTCATTACTATAGTTTTGTATGTATAAAGCAAAATAAATAATAAATATGTGTTACATGTCTTAGAAATACGTGTAATATACACAAAAAACTATGGTAATGGAAAAGAAATGGAATGTAAGAAATGAAGTGGATCCTTACTCTTGATTTTCACGCCCTACAGTGTTTGTTCACTTTATAAATAAAACAACAACTCACATGACCTGTTAAATCAATTTAGTTGGTAATCTTAAACCAACTTAGTTGATATCTACCATATAAACAACACATCTACCCTACTTAAAGGGGGCTTCTATGGTGAAGTTGCCATTTTAGTTTTATTGGTGTAGTCATTTTAATTGGCCAATCAAAACACACTACTATAAATCTCAACTACCACATCATTAATTTATATAAAACTTTCATTTATTGCATATCAGTCCTTTATAAAATTAATATTAAATTGAAAAACAAATTATTTGACAAAATCAATTCTGAGATGAAATTCCTAAATCCCAAATTCACAGTTTGAAACCCACCTCCTTGGCCTCCTTCTTCATCTTCTTCCCCTTCTACTTCTTATCATCCATTCGGTTCATCCTTCTTCTTTGTTATCAAGGGTATCAAAAAATTCTCCTTGGCCTCCTTCTTCATCTTCTTCTCCTTCTCCTCAACCAAGGGTATCGAAAAATTTCCCTCTTCGTTGTGCTATTGTCCCCCCAAGTTTCACAGTGGGACGACGCCATATTTTTTCACAGGTAATCGTATCCATCTCAATCTTTATATTTTTCCAAAATCAACTTGATTTGAGTTAATTTGCATAAATTATGGAATTGGATATTAATTTTGTATGCTCAGTTGAAGTTGATTTGATAATGAGGGTTTGTATTTTAATTTGAAGCTGGTATGTGATTTGGGGATTGTGGTTTGTATTTTAAGTTGAAGTTGATTCAATTCAATTTTTATGCAGGAATTAGAGAATTAGGGATTAGGGTTTATATTTTATGAAATTCATAAAAAATGCATTTGAGTTGAATTGGTAGATAGTGAAATAATCTTAATTTAATTGAATTTTCAGGGTTTCAATTGAATTGTTTATTTTTCAGAGGAATTTATATTGTGATATTATTCAAATTTAAGTTGTGGTTGTGTATTATTGTGAATTATTTTGATGATTTGTTCTTCAAATAACCTGCAGTTAAGTAACGGCTGCAAACAGTATACTTAGAGTGTTTGAACTCGAAAACACATCTTGAATAAGGACTTGCATGGGTAAACAAAACAGAGTTAATTCATGAAGGTTATCCCACTTAAGGTCTTGCATCAGCTGATACTGTTCAACTCTACCAAAATATCCGGTGTTCAGAATGAGATGCAAGGAGATAGCATGATAAACTGTAAATTTGAGATAAGGTCTTGTACATTAACTGTTAAAACTATTTTGTATGGCCAACCTGTGTATTTGAGTTAAATAATATCAACTTTTTAGACTCAACTGAAGCTTGTTCTTTCTGATTTTAAATTATCCAATATAATGATAAACATGTAAATGTTAGTAATCATGCAAGTACTGAAATTGTTGTAATATGAAGTGTGTAAACTGGGTCTAATAATCTGCAATATTTTGTCTCAAAGCAAAATGTTTGTTTATTTGTTAAAACTGTGAATTTAGATTTGGAGTTCAATATCAACTTCAAAAACAATGCTAATTTATCATACTGAGCCTATTATTTGAAATTGATAATCACTTAAGTTTTGTTGCATTTTTTAAACACCATAGGTCATAATGCAGCATGTTGATTAGAGATGAAGTCAACTTGTGAAGGAGAATTTGAATATAAGAGAGTTCAAGTCAGATGTTAGCTTAATTCAGTTGTACATATATGTTAAATCCAGACGTAGCATGAGTTATTTTTGTGTTATTTGGAAGACCTATGCTAGGCTTACATCTGCAATTTACACCGTATGCAATTGACACCGTATGTATGCAATTGGTTTAGTGTGGAGAAAAACTATTTAAAAAATGATTAGTATATATGTATGGTATTTTATCATTGTAAGTGTGAAATTAAGTGTAAAATTAGCATTTATCTATTTAGAAAAAAATCGTAATGTGTTTTTGGTCTGTAACTGTTGTATAGTAATTGGTAGTTAATTTTATCAAAGAGTTCAAAACACATACAATTATACAAAATATAACCCAATTATCCATAAAAAAACATGGAAAGTCAAAATGGTTGATATAAATTAATGATTTGGCAGTTAGGATTTATAGTACTGTGTTTTGATTGTGTGTTATTGTGAATTATTTTGATGATTTATTCTTCAAATAACCTACAGTTAAAACCCACATAAATAACATCCATTATAGAATATCTTAAAACCCACATAAATTTATATCAATAACCACCATACAATTAAAATAGGAATTCAATACACAAACTAACACTGGTCTCCCACAAATTACATCAAAACATAGACACCCATGATAAAAACAAATCATACTTGTTTCCAAAAAAACCCAACACATCACCACAACTATTCAACACCTACTGCCACACACTTATAAATGAAACTCTAATTAAACGACACACCCATAATTCAAAAACAAAAACACAACATATTCCCATTCTCATATTTGCCTTAAATTTAGACACATTCATCCACCTCTGGCTCTGTTGACCACTGCCACAACAACCATTTGTGTTCCAGGTTCAATCGACGTGCAAGATTGGTCACAAATTATAAATCTTAGGCGGTCACCATCTTCGATGCATCCTTCCTTCATAAACTCATGCCATCCCTTCCAAATGTATCTCTCAACAAAGTGGTCTCTCTTAGCATAACGAAGTTCACACTTGAAAACCTTTTTCAAATCAGAATCACGAAACAAAACACACGTATAAGACTTGTCCATGCAGTTGCAGATAACTTCTTGCGAAAATTGCTGCAAATATGCCATATAATATAATTGTATCAGCGTGTTCCTTAAATTAGGCTTGTGGAAATTCACGGACAAAAACTTACAACATTCAATGCCTATGCTTTAATACTTAAACCAACTAAATTATACATAACCTAAAGAACGTAATATACTTACGAGGACATTTTGCCCAGCTACCTTCGCTGATTCGATAACCTTACACCAGGAAAAGTACTTGTGCCCATCCTCTTCCTTGCTTACGACTGCTTCCACCCTCCTGCACCTCTTTCCCCTTTTATTCACAACGACTGAGCACCTCATGTTGCACCCGTCTCTATTCACCAAATTGTCATCATCTCGACGCTCAATGGAACTTTCACCCACAGCATATTTACCCTTCATTTTCCTACATATGCGAGCGCTTCTGCTACTGCCTATTCCAACAACCCCATCACCCTCCACTACCATCTTCGATGCGTTCCTGCTAAAAGTAACCGTTTTAATAACCAGTATATGATTTCTTATAAAAAATACTAACCATCAAACGCACATGCAAACAAAAAAAACACATTCATGGATCAGGATTTAAAGACCATCAAACGCAAATGCAAAAATAATCAAAACAAAAATAATCACCTGGAATCGGAAATCAATAAACTGTCCTCAAACATTTCATACACGACTCCAATAAACTTGTGTGAATCACCCCTTAAAACCATTGAGGGTATAAACCTTTTATTAAAACAAAACTGAAGTAACGTATACAAATGACCAAAACGTTTCCTGCCTCATATTATATATAACCTATTCATCTCCCAAACAGTAATAACTCTTACGGCGCATTACTATTTACAGTTGGGCCTCCATCCAATAACAAAAAATAATGGTTTCTTTTACACTTTTTCAATAAAAAAATTAATTACACACCTTCATATCAAATTAATTACACTTTCAATTATTACATATCAGTCCTTTATAAAATTAATATTAAATTGAAAGAAAAAAAATTATTTGACAAAATCAATTCTGAAATGAAATCCCTAAATCCGAAATTCACAATCCGAAACCCACATTTCGAAAGCTGACCTCGTTGGCCTCCTTCTTCATCTTCTTCCCCTTCTGCTTCTTATCATCCATTCGGTTCTCCTTAACCAAGGGTATCGAGAAATTTCCCTCTTTGTTGTGCTATCCATCTCAATCTTTATATTTTTCCAAAATCAAGTTGATTTGAGTTATTTTGCATACATTATGGAATTTGATATTAATTTTGTATGTTTAATTGAAGTTGATCCCCATGATGAGGGTTTGTATTTTAATTTGAAGCTGGTATGTGATATTATTCAAATTTAAGTTGTGGTTGTGTATTATTGTGAATTATTTTGATGATTTGTTCTTCAAATAACCTGCAGTTAAGTCATGGCTGCAAATATTATACTCAGAGTGTTTGAACTCGAAAACACATCTTGAATAAGGGAAACCAACAAAATATAACCCAATTATCCATAAAAGTCAAGGACATCTAAAAATCATATTAAATTCTAAATGGAATGAAAGAAACAAACAAAAAATGTTAAAGAAAATTAAAACAAGATATAAACAAATAAACAAAATGCTTAAAGAAATAGTAAAATGGAGGTGCATCAAAATAAATCTGTTGGGCTTAAATGGATGCCCAAACTTACTTGGGCCAAGGAGAGGTGTAGCTGCTGGCACTAAATAAACGAACAGTCATAAAAAAAATCCAAATTCAAACTTCAAAGTATCATATTACATCCCAAATTGTTCCAAATTAATGGACAATAAAAAAAAGTCCAACTTCAATCTTCAAACTTCAACCTAATTTAACCAACTTCTTCCTTAGATCTTCCTGCTTCTTCCAATAAGCCGCCGACTTTGCCAACATTTCGCGTAGCAAAATATTATTACCGGAGTGTAACAAAAAAAGGGCGAGTTTCATTCTAGTTGAAGTCATAACCTGTAGGGAATATAATTAACAACATTTAGGACAAATGCAAATATATTGTATATGGGAAATGATTAAGTTAATGATATTCACATGAATTCAACGTACATTGGTTTCTTCATACAAAGTTTGGAAGGGACACTCAATCATCCACTTACATACCCAAACTCCACAATCATTTTTGTGGTCAGTGAGTAAATGCATTAGTAACAAGTAATAGGTAATATTGTCAATCAATTTAAATAGAGAAAGGTTAAGGTATAAGAGTACTCACGATCCGGCAAGTTGTTGTTTAAGGGATGTTGGGTCCTCTATGGGGTAGGATGATATCGAATGTGTTGGATAATTTGGAAGCATGTCAACAAAAGATTCGTGACACAGAATCTCCTCAAGAAATATGGCCTGCCACATGGTTCAAACCAAAGTTTAAAAAAAATCCAAGAAAGTGAATGGAAAGTAAATAACAAAATCTACACAGACATGCATACCGTTTTCAATATTGCACGGCGTCTGGGTGTGTGTCTTTCAGGGAAATAGAGAGAGTCCAACCAATACAGTTTCTTGTTGGAAATATCAACAACCATGAGATACTAGTGGTTTCCAAGGTCGTTCATCGGAATAAAAATCTGAAAAAATGTAATTTAATGTTTGAGAAACAGAGTTATCAACGTGGCAACTGTTTTAACACACACATAACTCACCCTTAACACTTTAGATTTGGATGTCATGAAACGAGTCTGGTATATATCCCTCACATAATCAGGACTGTGACGTCCTTCCAGGGCATATTACTGCAATTAAAATAAAATATTAAATGTATTATAATTTAATTAGATTAAGACAAATAGAATGTACAAGTGACCGTAGTATAGTAGAATAGTAATCACCGCGAACTCAGTAGGAAAATACCAAACTGACTTGGTCTTTCCCGCAGAATCTATGAACCAGTTCTGTCTTGCCACAACCAGATTAATAATCTGCATTTGCATATGAAAATGGACTTAACAGAATTATACATAAATGGGATCAATTCAACGCAGTATCATATTAACAATAACCTCCTGGTCTAAAGGGCTTCTTGGCATCAGGGTCTTAAGTGTTTTCCGATCTCCTTATACAGTTAAAGCTATTTTTACCAAAACCTCACGGCTGCTCAGAAAATTGCAATTATAATCAAATTAAATGTGATAAATAAACTTACTATTAGGTATTAGGTACGTTCATTAAAAATAAATACCCGTAACGATCTTCTTCGTCACTCATAAAAATGTATGCGGCAGTGCAAACACATATGTCATTTAGGGACATTGCAGAAGATGGTCAAAATGTCATTGGCATCCACTGTCATTAAACATAACCCAATCAAATATTGTTGTAAGGAATAATGATATGTCATGTAATATTAGGTTTTATTGAAAATAAATATTGAATACTTACTTCAGGGATTTCAACAGGATCGTGTTCACCTTCATATCCAACACAATTTTCAACTGGATGGTAGTTGATATAAAAATCATGATCTATGCAGTCCTCAAGTCGACAGAAAAGGGTCTTCCTGACTTTTGGGATTTGGCCTTCATCTACAATTCCTTTTCCCTGTTTTGGCGGTGCCGAGGTTGTTCCTAAAGTCAGAACCCGCCTTTTAGTTGTTGCTCTCCTTTCTGTTGCCCTCTCCTTTTTTAAGATTTTTTTTGGTTTGCACAATGGGTGTAGATGTCGTCGAATCACACTATTTTGGTTCAAATTTGTCACCCTCAGTCGTTGTAGTTTGATGAGTACTTAAATCATTCAAAAAAACAGTTTAGTAATGGTATAAGAACACAAAATATATATGATTATGAAAAGTTGATTCTTAGTTTGGAAAAAATATCAATCAAACACATTAAAAACTATAACCTCGATGAAATGACTATGATCTCTGATCTGAATTTCTTTTTGTGAGTCTCACTGTAATGCTCACTAATCTGTATAGAATAAGTTGAAACTTCTGGGTTCTTATCTGATGCATTATTGTGGTGCTTTGTGCGTTTGGTTTTTGTGTTTCCCTTGGAGAAATATGTCCCTTGAACCTCTCTTTATAGTCTCCAAATCAAGTCACAAATGGTATAGAACAACCAAATTATTAGCATTATGACCTTTGTCCACCAGTTTAATCTTTTCTTCAATTTTGTTGATATTTTGTCTTGGAATTTTTTGAATGCTTGGAGATTTTGTCTCTACATATTTTGGAAGGTTTTTGAAATTTACTAATAACGTAATTATAAAAAACTACTATTAGTAATAAAAACTAGGAAAAAGTGACAAAAAAATAAAAATTATTTGATTCTTTTTTATTTTATAATAATTTTTTTTGGTTATTTTTGTGAATAAAAATGGAAAAAAGTAAAAAATATATATATATATATTTTAAAAAACTTAAATAACAAAACGAAAATTAAAAATACTATTTTTTTGTGGTTTTTTAACATAAATGAAAATGAAGTTAGTAACAAATAAAAAAGTGAAAAAAAGTCTAAAATGTTAGAAAGTAGGATTCGAACTCATAACCTCTCACTCTTGCACTCCGCTATATAACCGCTAGACCATCACACTCATTCGAGTTTGAATGGCATTTGGAAAGATAAGAAGCATGAGGGCAAATTTTGGGGTACAACAGTTGTCCTGATAGTTGGAGAGCCCAAAAAAATTTGTTATACGCGTCATTTGCGTTGATAACTCTTGATAGAACTGGGTATTTTTTGATTATATTGACATTTTGAATTAAAGGGGAGAAGATGGTGTTTATTTCACGGGAAAGAACCCCAACCATATCATGGTTACTAGCGTCCATTTGTTGCCTAAACGCTGCCTAATTATTGGTTATTGGTTGTTAATGTAGGCATTTGGTTCGATGGACCTTGGTTTTGGGTACTTCGACCCACAGAGCCAGCGTTTTGGATTGGTGAAAAAATGGCCATATTAGGTTATGTATATGTGGACGTGCCATTATGTAATTCTGCCATATAAGAGGATGGCATTCCATATGGTTGTTCTCTCCAAGGCCTAAAATTCTAAAAACCTGGTGGCCTAGGGGTCGAAGGTTGTGCATGGTTTCCAAGATACGTTGAAAAAGGGCTAACTTGATTATTTGATGGGATATCTGTTGTACTCAATAAAGGAGGCACAATGGTCGAACTAATTGTGGGTATTGGTCCCGTGGACATTGGTTCAGAATTATTTGTAGCCATAGATCCCGTGGATGTGGGCATGGCTTGAGAACTATTTATGGCCATAGATCCTGTAGATTTAGGCATGGCCTGAGAACTATTTACGGCCATAGATCCTATAGATGTAGGCATGGCCTGAGAACCTCGCATAGAGGTTGAGACATTGGTCAAGCTTGCAACGACCGTGCCTAACCCTTGTGGAGGATTTTGTCCTCCTTGATCATTGGCAGTATTCACCATTCTCTTGTTATATTTTCTTTTAGGTATTGGTTGTGAACTGCTAGTAGTTTTACCACTCCTAAGGTTCATACAATGTCTTGGTATATTCTAAATTAAACGAACAAGCCAATATAAATGAGACTTATGAACCTGTAAACTTTTCAACACTGGTCCCACTGGGCGTGCCAATTTGTTTCCAGTGATTTCTGGTAAACTGTGAGGGCAATGATGTAGTTTTCATGATGTCAAAACATTGTGAATCAACTACAAATGGAGTGGAATCATAGAAATCAAGCAAATGCAACAAAGACAAGTATTTTTGGCTACAAGACACTAATAGGTCGACTCACAGACACTATAGGTCAACCTACTGCAAGCATTTCCTGAAAAATTCTATGTAAGGGCTGAATGCGTCGACGCATTACATGCATAGGTCGACGCATGGAACTTTGATGTAACCTCGGGTATGTGCATGCTGACTCCTCAGGTCGACGCATCAACTTTGGGTGATTCTAGTACAAGAGCAAAATGCGTCGACACATTGATGGAATAGGTCGACGCATAGCATTTTGAGGAACTCATGGGAATGCGCACGCCGACCCTTCAAGTCGACGCAAGTGTCATACTTTGCTTATTTTCAAGTGCAATACCTTCTACAGGTCGACCTATGCAGGGGAACAGGTCGACCTGTCGCTTCTCAAATTGGTTTTTGCTGTTTTCAAATTAGTCTATGCGTTGTGTGTGGTATATATACTCAAATGATCATTCTCAAGCATTTTAACAAGAAACGTAAAAGATATACTCAAGCTTCTTCTCATCTTCAACCTTTCGCTTATTGATCGAAAATCACACATAATCATCTTTTTCGATCGGAGTAAGGAACGTGTGTTGATAAGGTTCGACGGTAGATATTTGTCTTGTTCGAGATTCGACGGTAGACATTTATCTTGTTCGAGTGAAGATTGTTGAGGGTGTTTCTTGTATAAAACCTTAGGGTTTTTCCTTCCTCGTCAAAGATTTTGTTCGAAGGTTTTTGACGATCGATTTGCTTTGGAATTCAATTCAGCCGTGCATAAGGGATTGAGGGATTGAAGATCCGCTCAACAAACTTGCTACAACCGGAGGATTGAGAAAGGAACGATCGGGGTCTTGATCGGTGAAGATCATTGACATTGACTTGATTCAACTTGAATCAAGGGGAGGATCGAATTGTATTCAATTTTACTGCATGTGTGTAGTTGGTGATTGGTACTTTCTATCCTTGTTAAACATTTTGCAATCAAATAAAACTTTCCTAATTTCATTTGAAATTAGGGGCAGACGTACTCCTGCGAGGACGATAGAGGAACTGCCTTAACAAATCTCGTGTTCCTTATCGTTTTTACCTTATCTTGTTTCTATTTGTTTTCCTTTATTTCCATTGTTGAGCAAAATCTAAGGTTTGGTAAATATCGATCACCAAGTGTTCGTTAAAATTACTCAATCAAGTTTTTGTTCAAATTTTAGTGAAAACGTTCATTGCGAGTAATATACCATCTAGTGTGCAATTGATACAATTGATATATCCGTTAAAACGAAATTCATTACTCGACATTTTCATTTGTTCGGTTTAGTGCACGTATCCGGTCCCCGATAACGTAATCGCTCTTAGACGATTAAGTGATTCAGGGAAGTCACGTTTCAAAAGCTAAAATTTTCTTAAGTCAAAAAGGTGGTCTATTCACCCCCCTCTAGACCATTCCTATCGTCTAACAAGTGGTATTAGAGCTTGGTTCATTCTAGTGCTTGATATAACTTTTTAGAAAATGGAGAGCGGTCAAAAAGGGGCGTATAATAAAGCGTCTGTTTTCACTGGAGAAAACTATAGTTATTGGAAAGACTGTATGTGCATTCATATCAACTCCGTTGATAGAAAAATATGGGATGTCATCGTCAATGGTCCTATGGCTATCACCATAACCAACGATGCAGGCATCACCAGACCTAAACCTCAAGCACAATGGGATGAAAAAGATGAAAAGAATTACGGGTATGATTGGAAAGATAGAAACATGATTATAGCTTCCTTAGGGGTTGATGAGTATTTTCGTGTGTCGCATTGCCAAACGGCTAAGGCAATGTGGGATGCATTACAAGTCGCCCATGAAGGAACTAATGATGTTAAGCTAGCTAGAATCAATACTTTAACGCAAGAGTTTGATCTCTTTCATATGAAGCAAGGTGAAACCATTGCGGATATGCAAAAGAGATTTTCTCACATTATCAATCGTTTACACACTTTGGGACATATTACTCCCAATGCCGTAGCTACTAACAAAGTTTTGAGATGTCTTAGTAGGGAATGGCAACCTAAGGTCACGGCAATCAAAGAAGCCAACGATCTCTCTACATTGGATCTCACGGCTCTATTTGGAAAGCTAGAAGAACATGAGCAAGATCTCATGAATCTAAACAAACACGAAAAGAAAGAAAAGAAAGAAAAGTCAAAGGATACCGAAAAGAAGTCTATTGCCCTAAAGGCTTCAAGTTCTAAGTCATCCACCAAAGATACGTGTGATAGTGAATCTAGTGACGAAGATGATAGTCCGGATGAAGATATGGGATTGTTCGTGAGAAGATACAATAAATATCTTCGAAAGAATGAAATCAAGCACTCGGACAACAATCTAGTTGAATATAGACGTGAATCAAAGGCTAACAAGCAAGATAAGTATAAGAAGACTAAACCTAGAGAATCTTGTTATAATTGTGGTAAACCGGGTCACTACAAACCAGATTGCCCTTCACTAAAGAAGGATAAGACAAAGAATAAACCTCAAAAGAAGCAAACAAAAGGAAGAAGAGCCTACATCGCTTGGGAAAGTGATAGTGACTCATCTAGCAAAGAAAGCTCAAGCGATGAAGAGGAAACCGTCAACCTATGTCTCATGGCACATCAAAAGAAGAAAAAGATTGTGGAATGTCTTGAGCCATCCGAGAGAAGATGGTTTCTAGATAGAGGATGCTCAAGACATATGACGGGTGACTTATCTTTATTCTATGACTTTGTGGCTAAGAAGAAAGGATTTGTGACCTATGGTGATAACAACAAGGGAGCAATACTCGGTAAAGGTAGTGTAGGTAATCTCTCTTCTACTACTATCTCTTACGTCCTTCTAGTTGAGGGCCTTAAACACAATCTTATTAGCATCAGTCAATTGTGCGAAAAAGGATACTCGGTATCATTTTCTAAAGAAAGTTGCATAATTAGAAATGATGAAAAGAAAGATGATGTGTTCAAAGGCCTGAGGGTAAATAATGTATACATGCTTGACCTTAATGATGTATCCTTGATTGAAGCCAAATGTCTAGCAACTATGAGTGAAGACTCATGGCTTTGGCATAGACGCTTAGCTCACGTCAACTTTGATTTGCTCAATAAAATCGTCTCAAAAGATTTAGTATCTGGCCTACCTAAAATAAAGTTTTCCAAAGATCACTTATGTGATGCGTGCCAAATATGGAAGCAAACGAGGATCTCTTTTAAATCTAAAAACATTGTTTCAACTACGAGACCTCTTGAACTTCTTCATATGGACCTCTTTGGACCATATAGAATAAAAAGTCTAGGTGGAAACTATTATGGGTTTGTCATAGTTGATGATTTCTCTAGGTATTGTTGGACGATTTTCTTAGCAAGCAAAAGTGACACCTTCTCCGCGTTTGAGAAATTTGCCAAGTTATTCCAAAATAAATTGAACACTAACATAGTATCCATCTGAAGTGATCATGGGGGTGAGTTTGAAAATCATCTCTTTGAAGAGTTTTGTGGAAATCATGGCATTAATCATAATTTCTCCGCACCACGAACTCCACAACAAAATGGAGTAGTGGAACGTAAAAATCGTGTGTTGGAAGAACTTGGGAGAACTATGATTAATGAACATAGGCTTCCAAAATATTTTTGGGCCGATGCCATAAATACGGCGTGTTATGTTCTAAATAGGATCTTGATACGACCTATTATAAACAAAACACCCTATGAACTCTTGAAAGGAAGAAAACCAAATATTTCTCACCTTCATGTATTTGGATGTAAGTGCTTTGTTCTAAATAATGGAAAGGAAAATCTTGGCAAGTTTGATTCAAAAGCGGATGAGGGTATCTTTCTAGGATATGCTCAATCTAGTAAAGCTTATAGAGTATACAACAAAAGGTTACATATTGTTGAAGAGTCCGTACATGTCTCTTTTGATGAGTCTTGTCTGAAAGTTGTCGGAAAAGGTAGTGTTCTTAATGGTGCAGGTGTCTCAACTGAGAGTTTACTAAAAGATCCGGATACCAAGCTTGAGAAAGATAAAGAATCCCTCTTACCCGAGAATAATGAAGAGGAAGTGGGTCAAACACCTAAAGAGAAAGTAGAAGAGCAACCAAGTGAGAAGAGTGATCTTCCTCTTGCATGGAAATCTTCTAAGGACCATCCTATGGAGAAAATTCTAGGAGACATATCAAAAGGGGTGACAACACGGTCAAGGATAAGTAACTTTTGTTTTTATTATTCTTTCGTCTCTCAAATTGAGCCTAAAAACTCCAAAGATGCATTAGTCGATGAGCATTGGTTCTTAGCTATGCAAGAAGAGCTAAACCAATTTAAGAGAAACGAGGTTTGGGACCTTGTCCCTCCTCCGCGAGACCATCGAGTAATTGGCACTAAATGGGTGTTTAGGAACAAACTAGACGAAAACGGTATCATCACTCGCAACAAGGCCCGTCTTGTTGCTCAAGGGTATAGCCAAGAGGAAGGGATTGACTATGAGGAGACCTATGCTCCGGTCGCCCGACTTGAGGCAATACGCTTGTTAATTGCAATTGCATGTTCACAAAACTTCAAGCTTTATCAAATGGATGTTAAGAGTGTGTTTCTAAATGGGTTCATTAATGAAGAGGTCTATGTATCTCAACCTCCAGGATTCGAAAACGTTGATTATCCAGATTATGTTTATGAACTTAAGCGTGCCTTGTATGGTCTTAAACAAGCTCCTAGAGCTTGGTACGAGCGGCTTAGTAATTTTTTGATTAATCAAGGTATTTCAAGAGGGAAAGTTGATACCACCCTTTTCATTAAAAGACATGAAAAGCATTCCATATTAGTTCAAGTGTATGTTGATGATATTATCTTTGGTTCTACTAATATGACTCTTGTAAAGGAGTTTTCTAAGCTTATGCAGGGAGAATTTGAGATGAGCATGATGGGTGAATTAAACTACTTCCTTGGACTCCAAATAAAGCAGCTAAAAGAAGGCACGTTTGTGAGTCAAACTAAGTATTGTCAAGAGCTTCTCAAACGTTTTGACTTGGCAAAGTCCAAGGCCATTGAAACTCCTATGCCTACCGCGGTAAATCTTGATCGGGGATGAACATGGTAAGCCGGTTGATGTAAAAAGGTATAGAGGTATGATCGGTTCCCTACTTTATCTTACCGCTTCCCGTCCCGATATTATGTTTAGTGTATGCATGTGTGCAAGATATCAATCATGTCCTAAGGAGTCTCACTTAAAAGCCGTTAAGCGCATACTTAGGTATCTTGTAGGTACAACTAAGCATGGCTTATGGTTCTCCAAAGGTAGTGATTGCTCTTTGGTTGGATATTTCGATTCCGACTTTGCCGGGTGCAAATTGGATAGGAAAAGCACTAGTGGAACATGTCACTTCTTTTCAAATTCCTTGGTTAGTTGGCATAGCAAGAAACAAGTGTTCGTTGCTTTGTCAACCGCCGAGGCGGAATATGTGGCAGCCGGTAATTGTTGTGCTCAAATACTATGGCTCAAGCAACAATTACTTGACTTCAATGTCCAGCTTGATCATATTCCTATCTTTTGTGATAACACATGTGCTATAAATCTAACCAAAAATCCGGTCTTACACTCTCGCACTAAACACATAGAAATTCGACACCATTTCCTTAGGGATCATGTTGAGAAGGGTGATGTAGTGTTTGAGCATGTTTATAGAAAAAATCAACTTGCCGACATCTTTACAAAACCACTAGCTACCGAGCCCTTCTTTCACATCCGTAGGGAACTTGGCGTCCTTGATATATCAGATAGGTTGCAACTATGAGTAGTTGCATATGCTTTATTTATTGTTATTATCTATGTTTTCACAATTTCTTAAGTGTTTATTCAAAGATATGTGAGGGCATGTTTCTCCATCTCCCATGTGTAAAGGTAATATTGTTTCAACCTTAGATTCACTTCATGCAAATATATCACTATGGTAAAGTTGAAATTTGTTCATTAATATGGTTGTTTTATGCATAATTTGGTTGTGACATACATACATTCATTGCATCTAACCAAATTTTGAAATTTGCAAAGCATAGGTCGACCTACTCTTTTTGTGAGTCAACCTACTCAAAGGAATTTTTCAAAAATCTGAGGCTAATGCGTCAATGCATCACCTGCATAGGTCGACGCATCGTTCACAGAATTTCAAAATTAGGTTACATTTAAAAAGGGGACTCAAGGAAATTCACTCTCTTCTTTCTCTTCCTTACGCCGACCTGTACACACAAACCCTAAGCACTACTCATCTCCTCCCTCTCAATCATCAATGGCTACCCACAAAGCTTCAAGAAAGAGAGCCAACAGAGGGGACTCCTCTTCTCAACCACAACCTGACATCGAGGATGCTCTATCTCTTATTCCTGATGCTCTTGTGGAATCCTACTCCGCCAACTTCAGCAAACGAAAGGTAATCAAGCAATTCATGCTATTCACCGAAACATTGAGAAGACTTCATCTTCAACAGGTAATTGATCTGCTTGAAGTTCAAAAACTCAGTGCTTTTCTTGAACTGAGTCATGATTACAATTAGGACCTGGTTAGAATTTTCTACAATGGGATGGAAGGTCCATTCCAAGGCAGTTCTTTCAACTTTTAAATGGGTACAATCACGTACGCCATTACTGACAGCACTTGGAGACATGTTGGCTTGTTTCCGTTAACTGAGAATACTGTCACGGTAACTGACACCAACATATTGACTCAGTTTGACTTCAATGTTGCACTGAACAACATGTTGAGGCGCCCTCATGCTGACCATGTCGTTCAAAGAAATTTGTTCCCTCGGACAGCTACTACAGGTTTACTCAACATACTTGATAGGATATTGCAGTGGATTGTGGCGAGAATCATCCGACCTAAACAAGGCGGATACTCTCGTGTTGACCAACAGGAAGTGTATTTGGTGTGGCTAATCAAAAACCGAATTCCAGTGAATTGGCCGCATTTTATAGTGAAGCGGCTGTTTGAGATGAAGGAATCTGGAAGCGGGACAGCTATTGGATACGCATCATTCATCCAATGGGTGCTAAACAAGGTGAACATCCCTTCTCAACGGCTACCAAAGAAGTCCATCTCAATCGACCAAGAATTCACAAAGAAAACACTGAATATGATGGGATTCTCTTACAATCAAGCCACAGGTACCTATAGAGCTATCCTTCGAGGCAACAATCCTGACCTCAACCGAGAAGATGAGGATGAAATAAATATCGATGAAGGGGAAGACAATGAAGGTGAGGATGAAGATGTGGGTGCTGAAAATGCCGGCTCCAATATTGCAAATTTGATGGAGGCTATGCGTCTCCAACAAATTGAAAATCAAAATTTGATGAATGAGCGCCTCACTACCTTGACCACTCGTGTCACTGAGCAAGGTGCTCAATTTACAGCCTACTCCACACTTCAAGAGCAACGGTACAACACACTCTATGGTATGCTGGATGCTCAGAGCAACCAACTCTCTTCCTTCACAAGCGCCTTCATGCAACACTATCCATTCCCTCCAGTTCACACAGCTCAACCACCACCTCCGGACCAAGAGAGACATGAAGTTGCTGATGCCTAGTGTTCTCCTTTTCATGCATAGACCATTTACATATTTTCATGAACATTTTTATTGCTTGTGTGACTTTATTTTTTTGCTGAACAAAATTCTACCGTACTTTGTGTTTGTGTAAGGATTTGATTTGAGCTATGTGCTCATTATGCGTTTAGCTATTTATGTTATGTTATCGTCTATTTCATTTTATCATTAAGTGTTGTTTTATGTGAATGATTGCTTTATGATTATGATTGCAAAAGGGCTTAGTAATGATCAAATGTAAATCATGTTATCCTACCATGTATGTATAATATCACTTGTCTCTTTTTGATGTTGTCAAAGGGGGAGAAAACTGAGTGAATCAGCAAGCTATGGAAAACACATATGCACCAAGATAGGGGGAGCGTATAGAAAGGGGGAGCAAGCACTTCGTTTAAGCAACGCCTCGACAAAGATTCACAACGTTTGCCATCATCAAAAAGGGGGAGTATGTGAGGGCAATGGTGTAGTTTTCATGATGTCAAAACATTGTGAATCAACTACAAATGGAGTGGAATCATAGAAATCAAGCAAATGCAACAAAGACAAGTATTTTTGGCTACAAGACACTAATAGGTCGACTCACAGACACTATAGGTCGACCTACTGCAAGCATTTCCTGAAAAAATCTATATAAGGGCTGAATGCATCGAGGCATTACATGCATAGTTCGACGCATGGAACTTTGATATAACCTCGGGTATGCGCACGCTGAATCCTCAAGTCGACGCATCAACTTTGGGTGATTCAAGTGCAAGAGCAAAATGCGTCGATGCATTGATGGAATAGGTCGACGCATAGCATTTTGAGGAACTCACGAGAATGCGCACGCCGACCCTTCAGGTTGACGCAAGTGTCATACTTTGCTTATTTTCAAGTGCAATACCTTCTACAGGTCGACCTATGCAGGGGAACAGGTCGACCTGTCGCTTCTCAAACTGGTTTTTGCTGTTTTCAAATTAGTCTATGCATTGTGTGTGGTATATATATTCAAATGATCATTCTCAAGCATTTTAACAAGAAACGTGAAAGATATACTCAAGCTTCTTCTCATCTTCAACCTTTCGCTTATTGATCGAAAATCACACATAATCATCTTTTTCGATCGGAGTAAGGAACGTGTGTTGATAAGGTTCGACGGTAGATATTTGTCTTGTTCGAGATTCGACGGTAGACATTTATCTTGTTCGAGTGAAGATTGTTGAGGTTGTTTCTTGTATAAAACCTTAGGGTTTTTCCTTCCTCATCAAAGATTTTGTTCGAAGGTTTTTGACCATCGATTTGCTTTGGAATTCAATTCAGCCGTGCATAAGGGATTGAGGGATTGAAGATCCGCTCAACAAACTTGCTACAACCGGGGGATTGAGAAAGGAACGATCGGGGTCTTGATCAGTGAAGATCATTGACATTGAATTGATTCAACTTGAATCAAGGGGAGGATTGAATTGTATTCAATTTTACTGCATGTGTGTAGTTGGTGATTGGTACTTTCTATCCTTGTTAAACATTTTGCAATCAAATAAAACTTTCCTAATTTCATTTGAAATTAGGGGCAGACGTACTCTTGCGAGGACGATAGAGGAACTTCCTTAACAAATCTCGTGTTCCTTATCGTCTTTACTTTATCTTGTTTCTATTTGTTTTCGTTTATTTCCATTGTTGAGCAAAATCTAAGGTTTGGTAAATATCGATCACCAAGTGTTTGATAAAATTACTCAATCAAGTTTTTGTTCAAATTTTAGTGAAAATGTTCATTGCGAGTAATATACCATCTAGTGTGCAATTGATACAATTGATATATCCGTTAAAACGTAATTCATTACTCGACATTTTCATCCGTTCGGTTTAGTGCACGTATCCGGTCCCCGATAACGTAATCGCTCTTAGAGGATTAAGTGATTCAGGGAAGTCACGTTTCAAAAGCTAAAATTTTCTTAAGTCAAAAAGGTGGTATATTCACCCCCCCTCTAGACCATTCCTATCGTCTAACATAAACAACCGCTACTCTTCCAAATTATTAAATGTATTTTGGTAACTTGCAGGATCGACTAGATTGATCCTAAGGACATGTGTCTAAAAGTTTATGATTGTTATGACTGAGTTCATAGTTTAAAGGAATACTTCAAATTTAAAACTAATGTAAAGACAATGCAGTATGTAAAGACGAAATATGAATAAAAGACTTAAAAGGCTTCGATGATAATTATAAAAGACAAGACTCAAAAAGGAAATAAATGTAAATGACTTAAATTTGTAAAATTGAGACAAATGTAAATTACAAATGGTGTTACACGTACATTCTCAATGACAACTCTTTCTCTTTCACTTGGTACTTGAGCGATTTTTTGAGTGATTTGTACAAAATAAACACCTCTGAATCCTACTACTAAGATCCCTATTTATACTAATTCAAACCTAACGGTCTTATTCTAATAGAACGCCACGTTGTCCTTTTGCATGACCTTTGATTCCCTGATGCTTCCACGTGTCTTTCTAACCAAATGAATCACTTTGAAATTTGAAACATTCCCGCTCGAAGTTCTGAGCTGCGAAACAAACTGACTTTGTCAATATGTTTCTTTCAAAAATATTTCGAAATATCCTAAGTCTTCCGTCTCTTCGACTTAGAGGATATTACAACCCGTGCCTTTTTTCGACTTAGGAAAAACTTTTACATAAAGAAACTTAAAAACAACCTTATAAAGCTATTTTTCCCTTTGAAGCATACAACTTTTTAGTAACTCCTATATGTCGAAATCTCCAGCTAAAAGAATCACAAATATCATACAAACATGAATCACAGATAAAACATACACGTAATAGGTATACATGCATGAAAAAGCCAACCAGTAAGGCGAACATGTAACAAGAATACATGTGAATGTGAACAGGAATCAAAAATATCATACGAACATGAATCATAGATAAAACATACACGTAACAAGAATACATGCATGATAAAGCCAACCAGTAAGGCAAACATGTAACAGGAATACATGTGAATGTGAACAGGAATCACAAATATCATACGAACTTGAATTGCAGATAAAACATACACGTCACAAGAATACATGTATGATAAGGCTAACCAGTAAGACAAGCAGGTAACAAGAATACATGTGAATGTGAATAGGAATCACAAATATCATACGAACATGAATCATAGATAAAACATACACGTTATAGGAATACATGCATGATAAAGCAAACCAGCAAGGCAAACAAGTAACATGAATACATGTGAATGTGAACAGGAATCACAAATATCATACGAGCACAAATCGCATATAAAACATACGCGTAACAGAAATACATGCATGATAAAGCCAACCGGTAAGGGAAACATGTAACAGGAATACATGTGAAGGTGAACAAGAATCACAAATATCATACGAACATGAATCGTAGATAAAACATACACGTAACAGTAATACATGCATGATAAAGCCAACCGGTAAGGAAAACATGTAAGAGGAATACATGTGAATGTGAACAGGAATCACAAATATCATACGAACATGAATCGCAGATAAAACCTACACGTAACAGGAATACATGTATGATAAAGCCAACTAGTAAGGTAAACACGTAATAGGAATACGTGTGAAGTGTGTGAACATGAATCACAAATATAATGCGAACAAGCATCGCAAAAAACATGCATAACAAATAACGTACAACAAGCAGGTACATCACAATAGCACACAATAACACACAATCGAGCACTGCTCGTAAAGCTTACAACTACCAAATTAGTGACCTGGGAACAGGGGAAATTGTTTTAGCCAATGGGGAAGGTCCTCCGAGGCAAACAAGCAAAAGATAGTAAAAGGGAGCTTTAGCCAATGGGGAAAGTCCTCTTAGGCAAACAAGCTATCAATAAAAGGGGAGCTTTAGCCAACGAGGCATGTCCTCTGAGGCAAACAAGCTATCATGGGAAGAAAAAGGGGATAGTAACATGTGCGTTCGTGCGCAAAGCATCAGCGTCGGGAAACGCGAGTTAGACAAAGCATGGGGATCTAATTGCTAGATCCTTGTCCACTTAATAGACTCGATAATAAGATCGGGGGGACAGTTCAAAAGCAACGGCGTCACGCGCTAATTGAACAACTCGATGAACTGGTGGGGGTCGATTGTGGACCCTTCCCACTTGCGTTCTCATGAGGACTTAATGATTTACCTTCAATGAGGTCTTATTGCATCATTGACTTCCTGCAACCACAAATATAAACATACAAAAACAAAACCTCCTTTGAGGACTTTCCAGCATCGCCTGCCAAGTGACATAGTCTCCCAATCCTACTTCTCATGTTATTGAAAAGAAAAAGATGAATGTCTACCCTATTTCTCATGGAAATAGATGATGCGAGAATGAGAATAAAAGGGAACAAGAATCGGTACCAAACGGATAGTAATTCGTAGAATACGCAAGCGGCAATAAAGAAACCGGAAAACTTCGCGTTGGTCACATTCTATAGATATTTAGGAGGTGCTTCCATACATGCAAGCAGCTCGAAGAATTTTTATTTGATTTTTTAATTTCTTTGTTACACTCTGTAGATGCTTCCATGTTTACTTGTTTCCATGTCACACTCTATATATAATTGAGAATGCATTAGTGGTATCTACGCATATCTTATTTTTATCACATAATTGTAATAAAATTTCCATATCTACAACATAAAAAAATTAATTTTTTTTTTTAGAAAAAACCTACTGGATTACTTTATACCAAGTTATCATGTTCACAATCTAGTATAGAAAATACAAACCGAAGAACACGCGAATAAGTTTTTCGAGAACAAAAAAATACAAACTAGAAAACATAGTAACAAGTTCTCTGGTAAAGAAAAAATATACTGGATTACTTTAAGCAGAGTTCTCCAATAAACATATATGTGGTGCAAAGTTCTTCAAAATTTAGAAGACTTGAGGGAATGATAAAAGTAAAATTTTAAATTATTTGAGATGTCATCACAAGAAAAAGAAAGGTTGCGACAATTTTTTTTTGCAGTTATGGTGGTTCAAACAGCCGCATTATCTGGGTAGCGATGGTTATTGTTTCGCCTCAAAATCGTGTGTTGTCAGTCTGAACTGCGACAATTAAAAAACCACCACTCCAACTGTCGTTACTATTTGCTATGATTATCTAATTGCCTTAAATCATTATCTGCGGCAATTTCTAACTGTCGTGAATTTTGTTAAGTGTTTCATTTTCAATGCTGATTGCAACGGTTTCAAACAGTTTTGAATTTGAAATTGTGACTGTTCTAACCGTCGCAAATTGTTTTATAAATTCTTAACAAATGGTTTGGCCACAGTTTATAGTATCACTAATCATTTAGTTTTATATATACTTTTAGAGACGGTTGAACTATTATTAATTAAGACTTTTTTCTCCGATATACATCTTGATTTGCAGCCCAAAAGGATAATCAATCAACCATAAACTTAAAACAAGAAAAATTCTTGCACTTTCCATCAATATATATATAAATATATATATATATATATATATATATATATATATATATATATATATATATATATATATATATATATATATATATATATCCCCTTGGCCATTAAATGTATGATGTTAACTTTTGCTAACTGTGTCCATCTAAAAATTTTCCTCTCACAGTACTCTCAAACTCACATGTTTTAGTTTAGACATTAACATATACTTACCTAAAACTAGTAACTCAAGAACTCAGTGTCATTTCCCATGTCCTCCAAAACCTTACAAGGAAGGCATACTATAATGTCCATACTTCCCTCATCAGCCCCAGCAAACACACTAATCTTTCCATTATCTTTATTCGCACCGCCATTTCGAACACCGACCGGCTTTCCCCAACCAAAATCATTACCATAAACATCAAACCTCGGAGAATTTGTTGTTGTCAAGTAATAATACCTACGGGCCACCTCACCACCCGTAAGAAACTTTGGTTTTTTCAACCAACGCTCATAACTGTTTTTTATTTTCTCATTATCGGAATATAGAGAAATCGATTTGTTCATCTTCAAAGCAACCTTTCCAATACCACTGTCAAGAATTTCTTCTGCTTTCATTGTAAACGCACATACCAAAATTGCGTTTCCGAAATATTCATCTTCAAGCGGAGGAATCATCTTTGCTCTAACCCCAATCAGCAAAAAAAATAGAACCTCTTGTTGTGGATCAAGTCTTTCGCAACGAACAACGGAACGCAGAACATGAGATAGTACCGCTTGAAGCGAAGAGATTGTAATATTCTCAGTTTCAGTTTCGACGTTCGCTTTTGATTTCAGTTCGGAGATTTTCTCCTTTGTGAAATGGAAAACTCTTTCAGCTAAGTTGTTGGGATTGGAGGTTTCGGTTAATTGATCAGTTGTGAAAGGGAAACGTATGGGAAGTTGATGAATGTCGTTTGGAAACCAACGTTTAAGTGAAGGGAGTTTGTTTAAAGAATCACCTCGTGAGATTTGAGACCAAGAATTGACAAAATGCCAAAATGACTTACCGTCTATTACTGCGTGGTTGATTGTAATGCCAATGAATAAGCCGTCAAGTAAATCGGTTACTTGGACAGCAAGAATCGGATGGGAAGTGGATTCACAGTTTTTAACGCCGTTGAGAGGGAAGAAAGAGTAGACAATGGGAGGTACAATATAGTTTTCGGGTTGAAGGATGTCAGAAACAGTAACGTTTTGTGCTGTGGCGTGGACGAACAGCGCGCCAACGTTGTTGCAAATGATGTGACATGATGATGATGATGAGGGGTTGTTGTTTTCTTCTTCTGATTGGTGTTGAGTGATTACAAGACGACCGGCGAGGGGTGGGAAGAAAGAAAGAGTGGAGGAGAGAGTTTGTTTCAAATGATGGATTTGGTTTTTTAACAAAGATGGGTCAATATTGGGTTGGTGGTGGAAAATAAGGCCTTTTTGGTTGGTTTCAATGGGGAGGAATTGGAGATCCCATGGTGTTAAGTCTAGTTTTTGAAAATCGGTTGAGTTGCCATTTGGTGCTTGGATTGTACTTGTGGAGATCACTTTGATTGAATCATCCATGGTTCTATTGAAAAATTTGGTGAGAGCTTCGTTGCAATATGTTATGAAGCTTTAATATAGGAACACTTAAAAATTGGATAGGTTTCCTTTAATAGAAAATTTGAGGGGACAGTTAGTTAGTTAGCAAAGAAATTTATGAGTAGATGAAAAAGCAAATCGAGCTAGGATCCTCCAATTTCATAAATAGATAAGCTATGCCTATGCTATCTTGAAACCATTTTTAGAAATTTTGAGGAGAAAGTTAGCAAAATGAGTTGTTGAAAAAGTAAATTGAGTTAGGAATCCTCCAATTTCAAGATAAATAGATAGGTTATGCCTATGCTATGTTGACATTTTTTTAGAAACTTTGAGGAGAAAGTTAGCAAAGAAAAATATGAGTTATTTGAAAAAGTAAATTGAGTTAGGATCCTTCAATTTCAAAATAAATAGATGAGCTATGCTATGCTAACACATTTTTTAACATCAATATTTCCATCTTACATTATTCTTCGTATTGTACGATATATAATGTTTACTTAAATCTTTTATTTAAAATAAAAATATAAATTTTATAAAAAATATTTTTTAAAATTTATATCTAATATAAATATAAAATTGTATCATTAATAAATTTCATCATTGTACTAATCACATGCATATAATATTATTAAATATTATTTTATTTATAATTTATTAACCTATTAATCAATAAAATAGAAAATTAATTCGCTGCAATAAAACAACAATGCATTCACATAGTGGAAATATTAATGTCTGTTGGATAAAAAAATCTAATGACCTAAAAGATTAAAAAAAATATTTAGTTTTATTATTCTAAATACTAAATTAAAATATGAACCGTCGAATTTTCATCGAACGATTACTAATATTCTAAATGCTGCGAACGCATAATTGTAACAACTGCGAGCAAACTTGGTTGTATACGAAATCGAATTCAATAAAATATATAATGTTAGTCATTTTCAAAAATTGTAAAATATATGAATCAACTTTATTTTACTATTTAAGTTTTGTATATGTTTGAGAACTATTAACCAAATTATGAATTGTATTTATCAAATTTAACTGTATCACTAGTATTTAGACTCGTGCGAGGCACGGGTTAAATGCTTTATAATATTTAAAAAAACACTTATAATTTAAATTTATTATTTATTATTATTTATTATTATTTATTAAAAATTTATTGAAGTAATATAAAATTTATAGTAGGCAAATAATTTGAAAATTATAATTATAATTATATTATCATACAAATATTAATGCTATAGAAAATTAGTATTTACATGTGTTAAAAGACGAAAGAAAATTAGTAAGACAGAATTTACACGTGTTAAATTAAATATTTTATTATATTATAATATTTGATTGTTATAACTGGAAAACAATCTGATATAATTTCAAAAACGTTTATTTATTATTTTTTTTAAAGAAAACAAAAGACCAAATACATATCTATTATGGTATTTTTTTTTTTAATAATTAAAATTTATTAACAAAATTAAATCAAATGAATAAGAAATAAATAAAATAAAATAAAAACTATCCTACAAAAGGGGAAGGAGCGCCCCATTTCTTAAAATATTTTTTAAAATTTGTTTAACTAATTTTTTTAATATTTTATTTAATAAAAACAACAAATAAACTAAAAAGGATTGAATTTTAATTTTTTTTCAAAATAATGAAATACAAAATTAACCAAAAATATTAGAAAAAGGCATCAATTTATTTATTTTATTAATGGCAAAAACAATGGCATTAATGTTGACATAAGAAGTGACAAATAGAACCAACACCACTCAACATTCCAGACTAAAAACGCTCATTAGAGTAGTCAAAAACAACCTTCAGATTGTTCTTTCAAAGGTATTCCACAACCCCACATCACGATTTTCACAGGCGGTCAAGATAACTTCGGGAAAGCGCAATCGGGATGGTTCCGGGTAAGCAAACGATCTTGATAAGAAATTTAACCCATTTGGGATTTTGTGAGTCAAATGATTCGCTGCAGATCAATCATTCCCTTTTTTTTTTTTTGAATCGTTGTAAGATATATGATTATGGTCATTGTCTTAGATGGAGGATTTGTTATGGACACATGCAATAATTTTTCGACCTGTTGATGAAACAATATATGTTATTTATTTAAGAAATCCCCTCCTTCTTCAGGTTTTAAGGAGTATGTATTTTAGTAGCTGAGAAACCCCCAAATTGAATAGATTAAGGTTTCTTTTAGATAAAATTAGGATTTGTCCAAAAAATAGATGTACTATATGAGTTGAGTTTCTCAAATTTGTTAATTGAAATCACAATAGGTTCAAGCACAGGATTTTTTATTATCATTTTAGTAGTTAAATGTTAATCATGGGGAAACAGTCTTTTATAACAGTTTTTAATTTTCTATCCTTGTACGATATACTTGTATTTTGCTATCCTTGCACCCCTAATAACCGTGATGTAATAATCAGGAAGGAAAAGAAAGCTGGAAAGAAATTAGCAACCAATCACGTTGCTTCTGTGAATGACAAAGATTTAAAGGAGAAAAAGGTTGCATCAGGAAAAAAGTGTTTACGCGGTGCGGATGTCAAAATCAAGTACCTGGACAATAACAGGTACTATTGTTGGATAAAGGAAATCGATTGTGGAAAGACTGCAGGGAAAAATGTTTTTGTAAGTATAGACGCAATTGAATAAACCGTTATAACTCTCATAGTTTGAAAAAATGCCATGTATTTATGTTATCTTTTATGCGTCATCTGCAGCAATTTCCACAGGAAGTAATCAAGAATTGCCTTTATGAGGGTCTCAGACGCATTGTGTTACGTGATGCCGATACAGAGAAGATATACGATTGCGAACTTCATTTTGCCCAAAGAAAGTATTCTGTCAAGAGTTTTATTGGGAAGGGATGGTATGAGCTAGCGAAAGACAGATGTATCCAAAATGGAGAAAAGTTAGCAATAATCATCCAGGACCGTGTAGAGAAGAATGTTGACCCAGCATCCAAAAGGGTTTGCTTGATAGTGGTGAACCGGTCAATATTTGGTTAACAATGTTTGAAGTTTGTTGAAGGCGTAATCGTGGACCACGATATTCTTTTAGATTAAAGTCAGCAGATTACAATCATTTTGGGTAGTTATGTGTTTATGCTTTTGGTATCAATGGCCTAGTTGCCATTTATGACTTTTTTTTTGTTAAATTAGAACTAAAATTCTACTTGAACTACTTGATGTGAATGATGAAGAAATATGGTGTTATTGAGAAATCAATATAATGTTATGGATTTTTGTACTAAGGTTGCTATACCAACTTCCTTAATTATGTGTTGTATGGATATTTTTAAGTTTGTGATTGCTGCAAGATTATGAGTTCAATATAAAGCATGTCTTTGAAATAAATTGAGTATAAAACCGCATTCTAATTACTGGTTCATTATAAAGCATGACTTATAAACAAATTGAGCATCATTCCTCATTCAAATCGTTAGTTCAATATGAAAATGAGTTAAAAAGAATTTTTTTAATATCAAACCTCATACTAATTGTATTTAGCATGTAAAGTCAACATCAATGTTACTTAATTAGAATTTATCATATGGGATAAAGTCTTGTAAACAATGAAAATATGAGAGGATTTGGCCATAAGATTATGTGACCGTCTATTTGTTTTCTAAGTTTGTTAATGAACTGGAAACTTAGAATGGGAAGACATTTTGATTGAGCTATGTATTTGTAATACAAATAGCAGATATCATTCACAAAATTACTCGTTAAATAAAAATACCATTAAAAGATATAGAATCATTTAGTTTATTAAGAATTAAATAATATACAAAATATCACATGTTTAAGGTACCACACATGTTCAAAAAATAACTCATTTAGACACACATATAAGCAAACAGGTCAAAAGTGCTTACACGTGTGTTAAAAGTGCTTGTACGGTATGGAACAATAAATTTTGAAGAGAAGTTTCCAAAGGTTAGATATTATTAAAAAAACGCATCAGTTTAGAAAGGTAGAAGACATGTCAAAAACATTTCTTCAGCTTATTCTCTCTAAGGTTTGGCAAAAACCCACAACACAGTTTTCATAGGGCGGGGAAGATGTCTTCGGGAGAGAGCGATCGTCATGGTTTAGGGTAAGCAAATAAACTGCATAAGAAATTTAACTCATGTTTTATTTTATCAGCTTAACGATTCTCAGATAGATAAATCTTTATCAATTTTTTTGAATCTATGGAAGATACATGATTATGGTCATTTTCTTAAATGGAGCATTTGTTGTAAGGCACATGCAATAACTATTTCCCACCTTGTTATTTATACTGGCTTGCATGGGTTTTTAATAAGTTGTTTTGCATGTTTATATCTTTTGCAGATCTGGAATCCATAAATTTTGATGAGCATCGGCGTCGAGAGTTGAACGATATCTTTGTGGATTGTGAGGAAGAGAGGGAGCTACGTACAAATAAGATAAGGAAAACGATGTCTTATGAAGACTTTTTCCTTCGTGTTCTGGAAGTTTTTGATGATGAAAGCAAATATGAAGTTCTTGCCAAGGAATCTGGTATGAAGGACATGCAATCTTATGTTGTAGAGCCAGGGAAAGGGAAAAGGATCATAAGCCCTTCTCCTTCTCACATTTAAATATCATCATCTGACACCGAAAGGTAAACTGTTTGACTCACTATTAGTACGTTATAGCGAAACGCATAGTTGAGGTATTATATCGTCTTTGTGTTGTTGTTGTAGAGAAATGCTTTGAGAGATGTAAATACTATGTCAAAAGTTTCTGTTAGCAATAGTTGACTATGATTTTTGTTATGAAAATGTAGTGTTGAGCAGAGGCTGGAAGAAGAAGGCAGAGTCGGTAACCCCCTGCCCGAAATGTGTGCAAGTGAACCAAATGTATCAAGGACGCAATGGTTATTAGAAAAACGTCTTGGTAAGATTCATGTTAGATAATTAGAATGGTATACAAAAAATATTAGGAAAGTATGCAAACATTCTTTTAGTTAAGAAAAATTAGAAAGCAGGTCAATTCTTAAATACTTTGTTTCACTTAATAATAAAAGGTAATATAATGTTCCTTTCTTTATCTTTATATCACTTATAATAATATAGAACAATACTTGATTACTGACAGAAATATAACATGCATGTTGGCTGAAAAAATTCACTCATGACTGTGTCTTCCAATTAATGGAGCAATAGTTTGTGTTGTTTTGATTATATGTTAGGATTTGAAAGAGATGTCAGGATTTGAAAATTTATCTTAGATTTATATATCAATGGGTTGAGTAGTGTTAGGGGGGTATTAAAAACCATGACATGGGGTGCAATTACAAAGTTCTTTGTAAAATATTTGACTAAAGGAATTTTTTGTGTGTGTGTGTTTGGGCAGAAATTTCCAGCTTGGGTGATAAATACTTGTTTTCAAGAGCCACAAGATTCAATTGAAGTCTATGACAGTGACAGGGATAAAAAATACACATGCAGGTTGAAGACTCATGAGGAAAGGATTGATACGTACATTTGTAAAGGTTGGTATGAATTTACAGAAACAAGGCGTTTGGGTCGTGGTGATGTGTTGAACTTCTCGCTGGAATACCCTCCTGCAAGCTGCTTGTCAGTGAAGAAGACGTAATCGTGTACCATTAAGTTGTTTTGGAATAAACTAAGTGGATTAAAATCATTTTGGGTAGTTATGAGTTTGATAATGTCCACGACTCTCAATTAAGTAATATAATGCTTGTGTTTATGTATTTGTATCAATTGCCTAGTTGCAATTTATGACTTATGTTTGTTAATATGTAAGACATGTTCTATATGCGCTACTTGATGTAAAAGATGAAGAAATATGGGGTTGTTGATAAACCGTTGTTATTTTATGGTATTGTGCACTAAGTTTGACATAACAATTGCACAACTCATTTGTTTAATGGTTATGTTTCTGTTTGAAACTGGAATTTTGGTAATATCCCTCAAAGTTGCATTACAAAGATGTATCGATGAATGATACCAATTTATAACAACCATATTGTTTAACTTTGTAGCAACCTGCCTTAAAATTGAAGGTTTAGAGTCGCCATCTATTCTGAAGGGCGAATAGGAAACCCTACACAGATATGAGATTCGGGGTAAGATTATTATAATCAGGTCGAGGAAAGGTGTTAGGCACCCTCAACCCTTTCCTAAGGTTTGATCTAAGATGAAGGTTTATGGCAAAATTATTAGGGTTTAATAGCTAAAGAAGTGAATAGGGGAAAAGTGAGATTTTAGGGAAGGGGACTCGCCTTGGTTATCCAAGTGCCTACGTATCTCCTTATGGAGAATCAGAGTCAACGTAGTTCGGGCACAGGGTTGTAAGCCTTAGAATTTGAATTTGATATGGTTTGGAGGCTTTTTGAATGGCCTATCGTAGTTTTGAATTTGATTTGAAAGGCATTTTGAGTTGCCTGATTGGAAAGGATGAAAATCCGTAGTGTCGTGGTTTAGTGTGTTTTAGATTTGGGCGTACAACCCTGATTTGATATGTCACCGTTAGATGCGATGATCAATAGATTTGATCAGTATAGCTAACGGATTAATGGGGCATTGCTGGTTACTCAGATCGATAGATTCGATCGTCGCGGGCAGCAAATTAAATGTATTTTAAATTAAACATTTTTTTATCTCTCGTCTAATGCGACTAATAGCTTTAGACGGGTCGAGGAGAGAATTATTCAAGAATTAATTAAATTAATATTTTTACCCAAATGGTAATGGGATTGGGCAAACCCTAATGCATGGGTAATCTTACTAGGGTTTTCATGTGATTATAATAATTAAAACTAATTAAATAAATTAATCGAAATAATCGAATAATCGGGGAAAATGTTATACTCCTAACCCTAATCCTAGTTTTATTACATTAATCCTAATTTTTTAAATTAATTAAATCTAACTCTAAATAATTAAATCTAATCAAAATAATTAAATAAACCAAAAAAAATGACATAAGGACCTGGTTTTGATCCCATGCAGCTCCTTTGTGAGGTGCATGGTGCACCTTGCAATCCTGGTACGTTAGATGGGACTATAGGAGATCTGATGGCTGAGCATGGAAGGTGTATGGTGGACACATATGGGCTTGTTGCGCAGGATCCCTTGAGATTGCCAAACTGCAAAATTTATTAAAATGCTATGCAAAAGGTGGGAATCGATCCCACCCCATGGAGGTCAAAGTATTAGAAAGCCATGCGTTACCACTGCGCCAGATTCAATTGATCGTTAATGATTGAAGCAGAAATTTACATAAATAAAACGCAATAACTAAGAGAAAGAATGAAAACATGAACCAGGTGGGGTCCACGATGTATCGTTTGGACCAGTCATTGTTGAGATAAGTGCTAGGACCTGTTGACCCACAAATCAGAGAGGGAGAGAGAGTATACCTAGTTTGACGGACCAATGAGAGAGCCTAAATGTGCCACGCATGATAAAGCCTGGTCCAGAAGCCTTTTCCACCGCCGGAACAGTGTCTAAGGTCGTCTTCTCCGGCCGTGGGGGTCGTGAATCCTGGGGAAAACAGTTCGTCTGAACGGGAAAGTAGCCCAGATCGGGTAAATCACGTGCTGCGAATTCAATGGTGACATTCTTGTTCCTTAAAAATCCCTGCAAACTCAGATACGAAGCTCCGTGAGCTTCATGCCCTAATAATGGCAAATTCGTGTCCGTCCACCAAAAATCACGAGTGAGTGATCAAATCGACTCTAAAACACCATACAAACTCGTTAGTGATATTAGTTTTGATTGATACAAGCTACAAATAAAGAGACGATACTGCACATATCTAAGAAGAACATGGGCGTATGTACAACTGTATGACGTGCATGGGGCTATTCTTAGGACCCCCTTACCTCTACTTACCTTTGGGACAGTATAGAATCCTTTCAAAAGCTCTGAAGAGGCCTCCCCATTGAGATTCGAATTTGACAATGTTTATATGTATTTTGAATTTGGGAAACCCTAGCTCTATCTGCCCAATTTCGTCCCTCCTTCATTAGTAAATGTTTCAGCATATATATGAACAGAATTAGGTTAAAATAGTGGGCCTCCATCCTTAGGTTATGAGGTCTTGGTAACTTTACATAATTTGTATAAAAACCTTCCAAAATTGGTCATCTCTCCTTCTCCACCAATCTCCATGTTTTTGGGCACCTCATGAGATGTAATATGGGCCTTCAAAACATAGCAATTAAACCCAAGTGGATTGATCCAATTATTTTCATATTTTACTCAATTTATTTGCCTTTTAATTGAATAAAATATAAATAAATATAAGTAAAAATAATAACAATATGAGGATGGTCCTAGGAGTCATTTTTTAGGTCATAAAATTGTTTGGAATCAAAATCTTAGGCTTATCAAATCAAAGAATGCAAAGTTGTGCACTTAGGGTTTTATGTATCTCTTGAAAATCGACCAACTTGTGCGCATTGTATCTCCCTTCATTTTAATCATATAAGTGCATTCTAAGACTTTTTAGAAAGCTTGATGAGTCCTTTAAGACCTCCTTTTGGTTTCATCTCCATTGAAGCTTCCATTCTCAAGTTATGAGCTTTGACCCAAAAGGTGTTTCTTGTTGACTTTTTAAAAGGACCTGTAATATTTTTGTCCATATCTCCCAAATGGTGCCTTTCTTGATTTTGGGCCCAACATCAAAGTTGTCGAGAATGAAATTTCCTTGAGAATAGGCTTTGGTTGGACAACTTCTGACAAAACATGTGAGAGTTATGACCGGTCAAAGTTAAGTTGATCTTTTTAGTTAAAAACCCTGATTTGAACCTTTGGTTGGGAGAGAGTGACTTGAGTTTAACCATTGAGCCTTGAACCCTTGAAGATGAAATAAGGCGGGCAAATTTTAGGGTATGACAGCTGCCCCTGTTCAATCTTCTTAAACCTGAAGAATCGGATAGGCACGTCTGCTTATCGTGATCTAAAGGTAGAAGATGATTGAACACTGAGAATGCCCCGAAATTTGAATTTGTTGGGAAGAAGTTCTGTGGGATATGGGCTTAAAGATGCCACCCGAGGTGAATACCATTTTTCGGAGTGTGAAGCAAACGCCTTTTGGAGTGACCCAGGTGATTTTGATTGTGGCACGGCCTGAAAAGGCAACCTGAATCTTATGCAATGTTATGATGCATGCGATGCATGATGCAGTGAGCTTCTCAAAATAAATGAGAGCGATGTATGTATATGCGTTATGTATGAATGAGGTATGTTAGTTGAATGATGCATGATTGTCAGTTGAAGTATGTTAGTAGCTTTGAAAAAGAGAAACCTTTGTTTGTTGTTGATGACGTTTTGGAGAAGATCACTGCCGAGGGACTAACGTGATAAACCCAATTGAGAAACCTTTTGAAAATCTTGTTGTAAAACCCTTTGTAAAACCCCTTTGTTTTTTTCGAAGTAGAACACTGCCGAGGGACTAACGTGATAAACCCCATTGAAGAAACCCTTTGTAAAACCCCTTTGTTTTTTTGAAGTAGATCACTGCCGAGGGACTAATGTGATAAACCCAAAAGGATCACCTGCTATAGTGCTAGCAAGCTTTCGTAGTTTGTGAACCCCTCTTATTATAGTTCTAGTAAGTTTCTGTAGTTTGTGAACCCCAAAAGGATCACTTGCTATAGCTCTAGCAAGTTCACCTGCACCAATAGGATTATTTGTCATAGTTCTGACAAGCTTACCTGCACCATTTGGATCATTTGTCCTGGTTCGGACAAATTTCACCTGCACCATTTGGATCATTTGCCCTGGTTCGGATAAATTTCACCTACACCATTTGGATCATTTGCCCTGGTTCGGACAAATTTCACCTACACCATTTGGATCATTTGCCCTGGTTCGGACAAATTTCACCTACACCATTTGGATCATTTGCCCTGGTTCAGACAAATTTCACCTACACCATTTGGATCATTTGCCCTGGTTCGGACAAATTTCACCTACACCATTTGGATCATTTGTCCTGGTTTGGACAAATTCACCTACACCATTAGGATTACTTGCCCTGGTTCGGATAAGCTTACCTGCATAAGAGAAATCATTTGCTATAGTTCTAGCCAACTTACCTGCATGGAAAAGATTCACTTGTTTGGAGACTCACGACTCGAGGGTCGGAGAAAGTAGCATACCAAATATTCACGACTCGAGGATCGGAAAGGAAACGATATGTTTAGAAACTCACGACTCGAGGGTCTGAAAACACACCTGTCACAACACGAGGGTTGGAAACTCACGACACGTGGGTCGGAAAATACACCTATCACAACACGAGGGTTGGAAACTGGGCTTTTGTAGTATGTGAATGCACTAGATGATATGTGTCATACCCCAAAATTTGCCCATGCCATTTTCCATACACAAAATCAAATCAAAAGACAAAGCTCCTATACAAATTCTCCTATACAAGGCTCTGAACTAGGGTTTGGGTCATTCAAAGGAAAATCACGGAATCAATGGCTCAAGATGGTTCCATAGGGTCACCAACATCCCAAAGAATCTCCATGTAAAGTTTCAAATTAATCAGAGCAAATTGAGTCCCTCAAAACTTGATTAGGTCAATAGTCGACTCTCAAGGGCAAAATGGTCATTTCAAGTCAAAATACAGTCAAAACTCAAGATATTTGGTCAACAACATCCTCATAACCCTAAAACCATCATTTGATCAAGGGTTGATCATGATGATGCAAGGAAAGATCAGAAAAGTCAAAAGGCAAAAGTTACTATTTTGGGCATGAACTGAAAAAGTCAACCAAACTTTGAAAATTCGCCAAATATTCATACTTCATCAGAAAAATTCCCACCAAAGCTCATGTTGAAGGGAATTCATTCCTCTATCCAATTGTCCAAGAATTAGAGCCCATAGATCAATGGTTCAAGAGATATGGCTTCATACATTATAGGTCCTCTTCAAAAGTCAACAAAAAGACACTTTCTTCAAAAGGTCATAAAATGAGAATGAAAAATGATTTTGACATGGAACCAAAGACATTGGTTAGAGGACTCTCTAAGGTTTCCAAAAAGTCCAAGAACACCCCCATACCTCAAAAGTTGAGGGAGATATACCTTGTCAAAGTTGGCTAAATTTTGAAGAAGAAATGTGAACAAAAGAGCTTCAAAATGAATTTTCTTGCAAAGAGGCCCAATATGTTTTGGCCCAAGCTTGTTCCCCAAGTCATCTAGAAGCTCTAATTAGAAGGCCACGAAATTTTGATTAAAATTTGATTTTTATATGAATTAACATTCAATTAAATCATGATTTAATCAAATATTTAGAAGGAAAATTGAAAAGATTCAATTTATCTTTAATTTCAATCAATCCAATCCTCAAATATATCCTGTAATCATCATAAATTCGTGCACAAAAAGATTGGTAAAAGAAGATTGAAATTGAGCCATAATCAAGGAAAATTTCTTCATAATTTCAATCAAATTTCCATCACATTGAATTCTTGATTCAAAGAGATTTCCTTCATTTTTATTTAACCTAATCAATCTCATATATATACTGACCAAGACCAAACCCTTGAGGACAAGATTTTTGCAGTCAAAAAACTCAAACTCGAGCTCTAAAAAACTCAAAGAAATCCAATTCGGTTTCTTGCTTACAGAGAGATTCAAGAGTTTTTAAAGATTCAAAAAGCTTCCTAAGGCATCAAGGAAGCTTTCCCGATCAGTTACAAGGCCCGGAACCTCAAGAACACGCGAGCATCCCACTCGGTTTGTCACTTCTAAACTTGAATCGATTTGCATCGTACATACATTGTCATTCAAAATTAATTGCATATTCGTGTTTATTATCATCTAATGATTGTTTCTGGAAAGTTTGGTGAGTTTTAAACGTGAGAATCCGGATCCGCCATGTTAGGGTTCTTACCTTGAATTTGGGGGTTTTCGTTTGAGGAATTTTTAGGCCACAAAGCAGGTACCCACGCATTCGTATGAACGAGACGGATTGATTAGTGGCATCGCGCCAAATTTATGTATGCGTTTGCATGTATTCGCTATTTCGCAGGTATGGAAGATGGAGTTTTTTACAACGCCATTGCCAATAAGCGCTGTAAAAAGCGCGCTGCTGAAAATCCAAGGTTGAAGACGACCTCGTGTCGTCGTGTGATTGGCCCATTCAAATGGGACGCGCGCGCATCTTTTAAGTGGAACAGCTGGATCCTGTGCATTACGATGCACACGCTATCATGTTCTCTCTCGTTCCTGGCCTTACGATTTCCTTAATTCCAGATCCAACGTGCATCAACCTGCGAGTCCATCATGCTCCACAGGCGAGCGCTACACTGAATCAAAAGTTAAGTATTTTGTAATTTTTTTTATTTTTAATTACACAACCTAGTTTTGATTTTTATTTATACTTATATATATATATATATATTAATTTCAATATCTTTTTTTTCTTATTAATAATAGTAAATTATTTATTTGTTTTAAGAACTTTTTTATATATGATAAATATTTATTTTACATGCTTATTTATTTATTTATAAATGTAATTATTTATATATTCGTTTAATTTATTTTATCTTTAAATCATTAAAAAAATAATAATTATTTTATTTTAATTCCAAAAAATTCCAAAAAAATTATTTTTTACTCAATTTAGTCTTTTGCCTCGATTTAATTAATTAGGTCGCAAGACCAATAATTAATTAAATCGATTTACCATTATATTCCATTTGAATCTTAACCAGGATTGATAATACACTGAAGATATCCCCTCTCTTTCTGCCTTGTCTTTTCAGGGTTACTTCCGAGGTTTCCTCCGACTCTAACCATATCAGATCAAATCCAAATCGAAGCTAAGTATTATTTATTAATCATTATTAATTTATTTGCCTTTTATTTTATTAGGGTTAACCCTGATTGTCTCTGAACTAATAATGCACTCACTGTACTTTGCCTTCTTGTTCTTCCTCCTTTTCAGGTTTATCAATTGTCAAAGCTACGTCATTGGTAACCCTAAACCCTAACCTTTTATTTTTCTGTGTAATTATTACTTGTGTCAAACCCCATTGGGGATCCGCTGGTTTCATTGTCCCCTTCCCCTTTATTACTTTATAACTGCGTGGTTAGTAATTTAGGGAGTGCAACTCGTTAATTGAATTAGAATAACTAATTAAAAGATAAATATCTGAATATAATCACGTGATTGTTGCACACACGCACCCTTTTGGGGTAACCTCCCTGTTGCCTTGTTGCCTGTTGCCTGTTGCCTTCGTGTTTTTTTGCAGAATAAGCCATGTCCCTCGAATACGAGGATACCTCAGCCTGTTGCCTCGATAAAAAGGTCATGACCCTAATGATGCTGCCTTCGATACACAAATGACCTCGACCCTCGGATGTTGCCTATGGAAAAAGGCTGAGGTATCTTCTGGCTGCCAACGAAAAGGCTTATTCTGATCCTTGCCTTAGACTACCTGCCTCTCTATGGCATGGGACAGTCTTTTGGCAAAGGATGCTTCGATGACCCTTCAACCTCCAAACGAAAGGCTTCCTGCCCTCTTATGGCAAGGATAGACCCTTTCATTCTGAAAGGCAAAAAGAGACCTATCATCTGAGTTTAAGGTAATTGCCCCTAATTGCCTTGCAATGCTCAAACCTTTTATTATATTCTTTCTCATAATTTTTCAAAAGGGCAACGCTTATTCACAAGCTAAAGTCCCTATTTCTTTCATCTACATTTTCTAAACAAACGAGCAAGCAAAGCAATTAAGAGCCCATGGAAAACCATGGATGCAAAGGGTGCCTTACACCTTCCCTTTGCATGAATTACCCCCCGAACTTAGATTTCTTTTAAAAGGTTTTTTTCTGTTTCTTTTTGCCTTTCTGAATATTGTTTGGATAAAATAAAAGTCGGTGGCGACTCTTGCTTAACCGCGATATTTCGATCGATAAAGTCAGTTCACCGTATCACAATATGCATATGCTAATACGTATGTATGTATGCTGACGCTGATGTCAATCCCAAGATTGAACCCGTTGAACTTGTTTACTCCATGCTTGCACCTATACCATGACTATGCTTATGCTGGCTTTGTAATGTTTATGTATGTGGATAATGCTTATGCTTATGTATGTTAGAACAAGATTTGTTCTTATCAATTATCTTAGTTTTGATGATAACAATAATATGAATTTTGCTTAAGATAATATGGTACTCTAATCCAATGCAATTTCCCTTTCAGGAAATATATAAAGAGTACGCATAATTCAGCGCTCAGAAGTTGTATCTCAAATGGTTCAGCATGCAACATCAGAACATGGTCTGGCAAGACATCAGAAGATGGTCGAAGTAGAATCAGAACATGGGTCTATGGAAGCATCAGAAGAACATGAGATCAGAAGCACTGAAGATCAGAAGATGGTATCACGCTCAGAAGCACTTCAAGGTCAGAAGATCAGAAGATGCTATGCACCAAGCTGTTTGACTCTGATGATATTCAAACGTCGTATTCACAAACATCAGATCAGAAGGAAGTACACGTGGCAGACTACGCTGACTGACAAAAGGAACGTTAAAGCTACTAAAGGCTACGTCAGTAGACACAGCGTGAACAAGGCTCGAGGTAGTTGACAAAAGCGTATAACATTAAATGCGATGCTGTACGGAACACGCAAAGCATTAAATGCATTCAACGGTCATCTTCTCAACGCCTATAAATATGAAGTTCTGATGAGAAGCAAGGTTAACGATTCTGCACCAAAACAACTCATATCAAACTTGCTGAAACGCTGTTCAAATCTAAACTCAGAATCTTCATCTTCATCAACTCACTACATTGCTGTTGTAATATATTAGTGAGATTAAGCTTAAACTGTAAGAGAAATATCACAGTTGTGATTATCGCTTTTAAGAAGCATTTGTAAACTCTTGAATTGATTACATTAAGTTGTAAGGAACTAGAGTGATCAGTGTGATCAGTATACTCTAGGAAGTCTTGGCAGTTGGCTGAGCAGTTTGGAACTAGAGTGATCAGTGTGATCAGTATACTCTAGGAAGTCTTAGCAGTTGGCTGAGCAGAAAGTCTTAGGAGTGAACTAAGCCTAGAGTGATCGTGTTGATCAGTAGACTCTAGAAAAGTCTTAGGAGTGAACTAAGCCTAGAGTGATCGTGTTGATCAGTAGACTCTAGAAAAGTCTTAGGAGTGAACTAAGCAGTTGTTCCCGGAGTGATCAGTGTGTGATCAGAAGACTCTGGAAGACTTAGTTGCGGACTAAGTGGAAAACCATTGTAATCCGTGCGATTAGTGGATTAAATCCTCAGTTGAGGTAAATCATCTCTGCGGGGGTGGACTGGAGTAGCTTCGTTAACAGCGAACCAGGATAAAAATAATTGTGCATTTTATTTTTATCGCTCAAGATTTTAAGTCACACTTATTCAATCCCCCCCTTTCTAAGTGTTTTTCTATCCTTCAATTGGTATCAGAGCGCCGGTTCTAAGGTGCAAGCACTTAACCGTGTTTAGAAAAGATTCAGGAAGAGAAAAACGCTTCATTTAAAAGATGGTTGATGAAAGTGAAAGGACTATACCTACACCTGCATCTACATCTGGCTCTGCTGAGCAATACAACGGTAACAATGGTTATACTAGACCGCCGGTATTTGATGGTGAAAACTTTGAATACTGGAAAGATAAACTGGAGAGTTACTTTCTGGGTCTAGATGGTGATCTATGGGATCTTCTGATGGATGGTTACAAACATCCAGTAAATGCCAGAGGCGTGAAGCTGTCAAGGCAAGAAATGAATGATGACCAAAAGAAGCTTTTCAGGAATCATCATAAATGTAGAACTGTTTTGCTGAATGCTATCTCTCATGCTGAGTATGAGAAGATATCTAACAGGGAAACGGCCTATGACATATATGAGTCCTTGAAAATGACTCATGAAGGAAACGCTCAAGTCAAGGAGACCAAAGCTCTAGCGTTAATCCAGAAGTATGAAGCCTTCAAGATGGAGGATGATGAAGACATTGAAAAGATGTTTTCAAGATTTCAAACTCTTACTGCTGGATTGAGAGTTCTTGACAAAGGATACACCAAGGCTGATCATGTGAAGAAGATCATCAGAAGCTTACCCAGAAGATGGGGTCCTATGGTGACTGCATTCAAGATTGCAAAGAATCTGAATGAAGTTTCTCTGGAAGAGCTTATCAGCGCCTTGAGAAGTCATGAAATAGAGCTGGACGCAAATGAGCCTCAAAAGAAAGGTAAGTCTATTGCATTAAAATCAAATATCAAGAAATGCACTAACGCTTTTCAGGCCAGAGAAGAAGATCCTGAAGAATCAGAATCTGAAGAAGAAGATGAACTGTCCCTGATCTCCAGAAGGCTAAATCAAATCTGGAAGACCAAGCAAAGGAAGTTCAGAGGCTTCAGAAGTTCAAGGAAATTTGAACGTGGAGAATCTTCTGATGAAAGAAGATTTGACAAGAAGAAGGTCATGTGCTATGAATGCAACGAGCCTGGACACTTCAAGAATGAATGTCCAAATCTTCAGAAGGAAAGTCCCAAGAAGAAGTTTCATAAGAAGAAAGGTCTTATGGCAACCTGGGATGAGTCAGAAGATGATTCAGAAGATGAGCAGGCCAACTGTGCGCTGATGGCGACAGAAGATGACGGATCAGAATCTACATCAGAATCAGATTCTGAAGAGGTATTTTCTGAACTTACTAGAGATGAGTTAGTTTCCGGTCTAACTGAACTTCTGGAAC
Source organism: Vicia villosa (assembly GCF_029867415.1). NCBI lineage: Eukaryota > Viridiplantae > Streptophyta > Magnoliopsida > Fabales > Fabaceae > Vicia > Vicia villosa. The sequence continues at coordinate 411,127 of NW_026705087.1, read as the reverse complement.
TCAAGTCTCAGATTAGTCTCAAATACAAAAAGCTGAAAAAGCAATTTGAATTTGAAACAAAGAAGCTTGAGTTGGAGAATTCTGAATTAAAAGAAAAACTTTTAAAATTATCCAATAATGTTGGATCTCCTTCTGATTCAGAAAAATCCACTCCTAGTCTGAACCATATTCTGAAAGAATATGATTTAAGTTTCAGAAAGTTCTTATCTAGAAGTATTGGCAGAAGTCAGCTAGCTTCTATGATATATGCTGTGTCTGGAAACAAAAGAGTTGGCATTGGTTATGAGGGTGAAACCCCATACAAACTTGAACCTGTTGATGAAATGAAAATTACATACAAGCCATTGTATGATCAGTTCAAGTATGGCCACTCTCATGATATTAGGCACACCTCACATGCACAAAGTTTTCACATAACACACACTAAGAAGCATGTGACACAACCTAGGAAATATCATGAAACTCACATTAAGAATTATCATGCTGTTCCTCCTATTGCTTACAATGTTAAATCCAAGTTCAATCAGAACTTGAGAAAATCTAACAAGAAAGGACCCAAAAAGATGTGGGTACCTAAGGATAAGATTATTCCTATTGCAGATATCCTTGACTGCAAAAAGGACAAGGCACAACATGTCATGGTACCTGGACTCTGGATGCTCGCGACACATGACAGGAAGAAGGTCTATGTTCCAAGACCTGGTGCTTAAGTCTGGAGGAGAAGTCAAGTTCGGAGGAGATCAGAAGGGCAAGATAATTGGCTCTGGAACTATAAAGTCTGGTAACTCTCCTTCCATCTCTAATGTACTTCTTGTAGAAGGATTAACACATAACCTCTTATCTATCAGTCAATTGAGTGACAATGGTTATGATATAATCTTTAATCAAGAGTCTTGCAAGGCTGTAAATCAGAAGGATGGCTCAATCCTATTTACAGGCAAGAGGAAGAACAACATTTATAAGACAGATCTGCAAGATCTTATGAGTCAGAAGGTGACTTGTCTTATGTCTGTTTCTGAAGAGCAGTGGGTCTGGCACAGGAGATTAGGTCATGCTAGTTTGAGAAAGATCTCTCAGATTAACAAACTGAATCTTGTCAGAGGACTCCCTAATCTGAAATTCCAATCAGATGCTCTTTGTGAAGCATGTCAGAAGGGCAAGTTCTCCAAACCTGCATTCAAGTCTAAGAATGTTGTTTCTACCTCAAGGCCATTAGAACTCTTGCACATTGATCTGTTTGGACCAGTCAAAACAGCATCTGTCAGAGGAAAGAAATATGGATTAGTCATCGTAGATGATTATAGTCGCTGGACATGGGTAAAATTCTTGAAACACAAGGATGAGACTCATTCAGTGTTCTTTGATTTCTGCATTCAGATTCAATCTGAAAAAGAGTGTAAAATCATAAAGGTCAGAAGTGATCATGGTGGTGAATTTGAGAACAGATCCTTTGAAGAATTCTTCAAAGAAAATGGTATTGCCCATGATTTCTCTTGTCCTAGAACTCCACAGCAAAATGGGGTTGTAGAACGAAAGAATAGGACTCTTCAAGAAATGGCCAGAACCATGATCAATGAAACCAATATGGCTAAGCATTTCTGGGCAGAAGCAATAAACACTGCATGCTATATTCAGAATAGAATCTCTATCAGACCTATTCTAAATAAGACTCCCTATGAATTGTGGAAGAATAGAAAGCCCAACATTTCATATTTCCATCCTTTTGGATGTGTATGCTTTATTCTGAACACTAAAGATCATCTTGGTAAGTTTGATTCCAAAGCTCAAAAGTGTTTCCTTCTTGGATATTCTGAACGCTCAAAAGGCTACAGAGTATACAATACTGAAACATTGGTTGTAGAAGAATCAATCAATATCAGGTTTGATGATAAGCTTGGTTCTGAAAAACCAAAGCAGTTTGATAATTTTGCAGGTTATGATATTGACATATCAGAAGTTGTTGAGCCAAGAAGCAACGCATCAGAAGCAGAGCTTCTCAGAAGCAAAGAATCTGAAGATCAAGTATCAGCTTCTCTGGAGGATCTAAGTATGTCTGAAGAACCATCTGTCAGAAGATCATCCAGACTCATCTCTGGTCATTCAGAAGATGTCATTCTTGGAAAGAAGGATGATCCAATCAGAACAAGAGCATTCCTTAAGAACAATGCAGACTGTCAATTAGGTCTTGTATCTTTGATCGAGCCAACTTCTGTTGATCATGCTCTAGAAGATCCAGACTGGATAATTGCTATGCAAGAAGAACTGAATCAGTTTACAAGGAATGATGTTTGGGATCTTGTTCCTAGACCAGATGGATTCAATATAATTGGTACAAATTGGGTCTTCAGAAACAAGCTCAGAATGAGAAGATGAGAAATTCTTACGTATGAGTATCCTTTGATATGAAATTATTTTTTTAAGAAGTTCTGATAGAAATCAATTAGAAATTGTGATTCAGTTATTACTAACGTTTCAGTGTTTAAGTTGATTCAGAATCTCTCTAAAAGCAAAACAGCTGTAACTGGCTATCCAGATGGTAAACACGTGTTCACTATTCCTGGACAAGCGTGCGTGCAGTTGAGGGGACGTCTACTTAGGTAACTGTGCAAATCACGTCTTTTGTCATTATTATCTCTCCTCATGTCACGTAACATTAAATGCTTTTCATCATTTACTCTCTTTCAGTTTTTTTTTATATACTCTTCAAACGTTTCTTTTCCCTCTCATATTTCTCTCTCTGCATTCGGTTTCTTTTTCATCTCTCTCTTTTCATATCATAAACCCTAGCAGTTTCCAATATCTGAAAATTCATCATGAATCCATCGTCAAGCTCTGGGAATCAAGACAATGATAGGAAACAAAAGAGAAAGGCATCTGCTGAACCAGAAACCAAACCTAAAAAAGTTAGGATCTCCTATGACCCTCTCAAAGTGTATCAACCCCTTGACGGTTCCCGTCAATCACCTCCCTCTTCAAAGACCTCCACCACCTCTTCCTCCTCATTCATCCTCTCGGAACCACCTTCTTCACCATCTGATATCTCCTCTCCTTTAACCCTTCCATCAGATATTTCTTCATCCCTCTCATACCCTTTTCCCACCAGAACACCTAATCCCTATAGTGTTGTTCTTCCCGATTCAAGGTTCACTGTCAACCCTCCAACCCCTACCACTCAAACATATCTGGAGCTTTTACATGCTGATGTAAATGGCTGGTTGGAGATTCTAGGTGCTGCTCACCTTAATCATCTGGATGAGTATGCTACAAACAATCTCTGGAATACCTTTCGTCAGGATTTTCTGGATAAGGCTACAGACACTCAGAGAAGGATTATGTCTGAAGCTCCTGGTGTTCGTGGTCTCCGGTTGGAAGTTGGTGAGAGCAGCCACCACTGTCTCATCAGGAACAGAAGCGTTCTTGAAGAAAAGATACCTGCAGATGAGTTGGAAGAAGAAAATCTCTGCAGAGATATCGTGGTGTGGAAACCCCGGTCTTCTGTGCTCTGGTTTCCTGTGCTGACTGGAGATTTTCAGTGGCTGTTCAACTGGTTCAGAATGAACCCCTCTGAAAAAACACCTCACATGGTCTTTCCAGTAGTGGTTTATCGTGCTGAAGTTGCTGGTCCTACTCCTCCATCAAACCTAGCAGCTATTCTTCAAGCATTGGAAGATGGAACTTCTGAGCTGCCTGAACCAGAATATGCCAAGGCTCCTTCTGAGTCAGACTCAGATGAGGAAATGGGAGATGCACAAGCTGAAGATCTTCCAGAAGATCACCCTGCTGAGATTGCTGTCCCTCTGGGCAGAAATACTGGTGCTTCTTCTTCTGGTGAAACCTCAGCTCTGATGGAGACCTTGGAAACTCTTCATCAGAATCAAGCTATGCTGGCTTCTCGTTTGGACGCGCAAGAAGCAGCCAATGCTGAGTTTCGTTCCTTCATGACAAGGCAAGCTACGAGCACTGACGGGATTCATGATGTTCTGGCACGGATTTTGCGTAGGCTAGGATCTTAGTCTTTTGGTCTTTGTAGTTTCCTTTCCTTGTTGCATCTGTTTTCCTGCATTCCCTTCTTGTAAACCTTTTTGATTATCAATGAAAAAGTTTCATTCCAGTAAATGTTTTCCTTTTGTCTTATGCATCTGAATTTTTTTTTTTAAAATATTCTTTTTGATGTTATGACAAAAAGGGGGAGAAGATAAATGATAAATGATTTGATTAAATCTATCAGTTGCTGGGCAAAGGCTCCCACACATTCACTAACAAGAACTGCAAGTTCTATATGGTTTAAGTGTTTTGCAGGTACAGAGAAGTGAAGAAAATCTTCAGAAGCAAACACTAGAAGCAAAACCATAAGAAGCGTTATTCTGTAAAAGGAATAAGCTCTTGGAAACTGAAGCAAGCTGAGTGCTGTCAAGCTTCAGAGATCAGAAGCAAGAAAGAAGAATGAATCAGAAGCACTGATAATAGAATTTGAATATCATTGTCTATCCTGTTCTGACAAAATTCTATTTGCTTTGATACATATAATGTTATGGCTCTGATACATTATTTGCTCTGATACACGTTTTTAGCCTAAATGCTCTGATACATTTGGCTCTGATACATATCATGTATTTGAATATACATTTTATGTTCTAACTCGTTCATGCTGACTTTTGTCGTTTAGTTTTTGTTCTGTAACATTTCAGGATGTAGAGATGCTCTGATGATGCTCTGGTACATTCAACAATGTTCTGATACAAATCTAGCATGGAGTGATGTTGGTAGACATTCAAAGTTCTGAAGCTATCCGAGGGAAGCAGAAATCAGAAGATGTGAATGTTCTAAAAGATCCAGTAATTCAAGTTCTGAAGCTGTCCAATGGAAGCAGAAGTCAGAAGCTATGAATTCTCTGAAGGCAGAAGCTTATATGATCGTCTCTACCGAAATAATCAGGGAAGTCTTTTATCAAAGTTCTTCGAGTATTTATTTCAGGGGGAGATTATTTATCTCAGGGGGAGATTGTTAATCTCAGGGGGAGACATATTCATATGCTTATGCTATAGCTGTGTAATTTGTCTTTTGCCGTCTACTCTTTCTGATCGCAAATTCATATCATTTATATATGTTTTTGTCATCATCAAAAAGGGGGAGATTGTTAGAACAAGATTTGTTCTTATCAATTATCTTAGTTTTGATGATAACAATAATATGAATTTTGCTTAAGATAATATGGTACTCTAATCCAATGCAATTTCCCTTTCAGGAAATATATAAAGAGTACGCATAATTCAGCGCTCAGAAGTTGTATCTCAAATGGTTCAGCATGCAACATCAGAACATGGTCTGGCAAGACATCAGAAGATGGTCGAAGCAGAATCAGAACATGGGTCTATGGAAGCATCAGAAGAACATGAGATCAGAAGCACTGAAGATCAGAAGATGGTATCACGCTCAGAAGCACTTCAAGGTCAGAAGATCAGAAGATGCTATGCACCAAGCTGTTTGACTCTGATGATATTCAAACGTCGTATTCACAAACATCAGATCAGAAGGAAGTACACGTGGCAGACTACGCTGACTGACAAAAGGAACGTTAAAGCTACTAAAGGCTACGTCAGTAGACACAGCGTGAACAAGGCTCGAGGTAGTTGACAAAAGCGTATAACATTAAATGCGATGCTGTACGGAACACGCAAAGCATTAAATGCATTCAACGGTCATCTTCTCAACGCCTATAAATATGAAGTTCTGATGAGAAGCAAGGTTAACGATTCTGCACCAAAACAACTCATATCAAACTTGCTGAAACGCTGTTCAAATCTAAACTCAGAATCTTCATCTTCATCAACTCACTACATTGCTGTTGTAATATATTAGTGAGATTAAGCTTAAACTGTAAGAGAAATATCACAGTTGTGATTATCGCTTTTAAGAAGCATTTGTAAACTCTTGAATTGATTACATTAAGTTGTAAGGAACTAGAGTGATCAGTGTGATCAGTATACTCTAGGAAGTCTTGGCAGTTGGCTGAGCAGTTTGGAACTAGAGTGATCAGTGTGATCAGTATACTCTAGGAAGTCTTAGCAGTTGGCTGAGCAGAAAGTCTTAGGAGTGAACTAAGCCTAGAGTGATCGTGTTGATCAGTAGACTCTAGAAAAGTCTTAGGAGTGAACTAAGCCTAGAGTGATCGTGTTGATCAGTAGACTCTAGAAAAGTCTTAGGAGTGAACTAAGCAGTTGTTCCCGGAGTGATCAGTGTGTGATCAGAAGACTCTGGAAGACTTAGTTGCGGACTAAGTGGAAAACCATTGTAATCCGTGCGATTAGTGGATTAAATCCTCAGTTGAGGTAAATCATCTCTGCGGGGGTGGACTGGAGTAGCTTCGTTAACAGCGAACCAGGATAAAAATAATTGTGCAATTTATTTTTATCGTCCAAGATTTAAAGTCACACTTATTCAATCCCCCCCTTTCTAAGTGTTTTTCTATCCTTCAATGTATATATTGAGTGATGTAACGAATGGAAACGAAATAATGTCTTCTATAAGACTACCTGAAAAGGTTTCTGGAATGGATGTGAATATTTGTCTTAACGAAGACTATCTGAAAATATTTTTAGCAACGGATGAGGAATGTCTTAAAGAAGACTACCTGGAAAGGCTGAAAAAATGTCTTAAAAGACTACCTAAAAAGGTTCTTGGAAAGGACGATGAATGTCTTAGAAAAGACCACCTAGGAAGGTTCGTAGAAAGGATCGTAGGATTTGTCTTAAAAAAGACTACCTAAAAAGGTTCATGGAAATGACGATGATTGTCTTAGAGAAGACTACCTGAAAAGGTTCGTAGAAAAGGATGTCTTAAAAAAGACTACCTAAAAAGGTTCTTGGAAATGACGATGATTGTCTTAGAGAAGACTACCCAGAAAGGTTCTTAGAAAAAGAATGTCTTAAAAAGACTACCTGACGAGGTTCCTGGAAAGGATGACAATTCGTCTTAAAAAAGACTACCTGAAAAGGTTCCTAGGAAGGATCGTAAGATTTGTCTTAAACAAGACTACCAGAAAAGGTTCCTAGAAAGGATCGTGAGATTTGTCTTAAAGAATACTACCTAAAAAGGTATGGTGTAATGTATCAACCAATGTATGTAATGCATGACTTATGATGCTCCGATGATAGATTGTTGACAACCAAAGCGTATATAGCTCGCTGGAGTCGTAGGTTTGTTTGAGAGGGTGTGATGCTAGCGCGACTTCCCAATCCCTATTTTTTTGAATTTTGAAGATCGTAGTTAGGAGAAAGATTTGTCGGATGTTGTAAAGTGTGAGAACGCCTTTTCCTTTTGATGTGCGCCTTGCCCCGGTTTGACCCTTTGAATTACTCCACGCTTTTGAATTTTGAAGTTCTCCACGTCTTTCACCTTTTGCAATTCGCACCTTTAACCTTTTCGAGGTTCTCCACACCTTTAACCTTTGGAGATTCTCCACACCATTAACCTCTCGAGGTTCTCCACACCTTTAACCTTTCGAATTGTTCGCCTTATGGATTTGATATCCAATGCCCCAATGTTTAGTGGGAAAATATGCCTATGATCTCCAAGCCGTGAAGGAAGTGCCCCGGGAAATAACCTTGTCGGATGCTTCGAATTCTAGATTGAAGGGTATGCCCTTGGTCTCCAGGATATGGAGGGCTATCCATAGTGTTCTATCCTTTTGAATTTAAATTCTTCCCATGTTTGACATGCCCCTGTTTGTTACTGCTTCGAGGTGTGCCCCAAGTCGATTGAACCTTTAGGATGAATGCCCCTAGTTAATAGGACGTTTGATTGCATGCCCCTATGATCCTTGAAATTTTGCCCCTGTTTAGGAGAACCCCCTAGATGTGGTTCCCCCATTCCAGAGTCTTTATTAGAAGTGATCACCCTTGGTTAACCAATTTCGAGATTTCCTTGATGCTAAGTGTATGATGTTGTACCCTTTGAGAAGTAACTCCAATGCAATGCGTATGCAAGTTTTGGAATCGAAGTCCGTTATGAATTAGGACTGGATGATTAGAAGTGAATGCTTGAAGAAGCGTAGTGGTTTAGGAATAGTTTTAACAAACCTAGGAGTCCGTATAATAAAATCCTGCTTAATATGCTTTCGTAGTTAACCTTGCCTCAATTAGGACTTTTGAATGTTGTAATTTGGCCTGGTTCGCGGTTTTAAGAAACAATGGATATAAGGCTCAAAATTTATTTAATCCACCCCTTTCTCCTTGATGTTCTCCAAATCCTAAGAATTCGCCTAATCCAATGATTGCGCTTTGTTTGCAAGAGAATCGTTTCAGTTTTGATATTGAGTAGAAGCCTTAGTAGAGATCCAAGCACCGATGAGAAATGTTGTGGAGATCCAACCATTGATGGGAAGCTTCAGCAGTCACAAGATTATCCTTTGTATTTCACCTTTGTGTTTTTTATCCCTTATTTTTGCATGAACCAATCCCTTTGAGTTTGGTCCATCGGGATGCCCTAATTTTTGCCTAAGTTGTTTTTGTTTTCATGGAATTTTCCATTTTGACTTAGCGGGCGTTTTTCTTTTGAATGCTCCTTTTGAGGTTCGATCCTTGGATTTTGAATATTGTGACTGCCATGTTGACTTTTGATTTGCAAGCTTCGACTTTGATACGTCCTCGATCTTGAATGATATATCGAGGAAGAAGATGTTGTGAATGTTATCTCCATTGCTTCCTCAATCTTGGACGAATGCGAGGAAGAAGATATGCTTGAACCTTTGCTTGGCCTTTATGCTTGAATTGACTGATTCTCTTGGCAACCAAAATACACCATTGAATTAATCGAAATCTACCCTGCCCCTAGTTAAAATCAAGGTTTATTTGAAAAGTAGAAACAAGCTCCAACTCCTGTCTCGAGGGGGTGACGAGGGATTAACATCCTTATCTCTCCACTGTTTAGGAATTGAAACAATGCCTATACATCCTCGGCTCGGTCTTACCTTGAAAGCATACGTTTAGCGAGACTTAGTTATTTGTATTTGTCATTCTCCCTTCAGTTTGTTAATAATCCTAAATTTGAAATTGAAAATAGTCATAGAAGTTTGCGAATGGAAAGTCGTAGTAGTGAGCGAGTGAATTGACTCCAAAACCTGCATGGTCATCCCATTAGAATTGCTAATCTGAAGATACAACTTTTATCCTGAGTAGCACTTAGCGATCGTAAGGGTTGAGATTACGAGCATGACAATACCTATTGATCCTAGGGACAATCTCCTTTGTAAATCCGTTGATCTTGTTTTACTCCTTAGTTCTTAGACCTGTAGAAGTAAAGGGTAACCTCGAAGTTTCCTTGGGCACGTCAAACCTGTCGGGAATAAATTGTTAGCAGTGGGTTTTCGTCGTATCAGAACTTCATGAGTTTCCTTTGACTGAACCTCTTTTGCTTTTCCTAAGGATAGTGTCACACCGTTTGCAACCTTCAGCGTTTGTAGGTTGATGAAGAAAACCTACGGCCCTTTTGCCCCTTGGTGTGGAGTCAACATATGTCGCCTTTCCTCCATCGTAGTTATGCATTTTTGTTCAGGGTATTTCCCCAGTCGGACTGACCCTTGCCCCCAGGTTATCGTAGAGTGTCCTTGTAAATTTTGCTTTGTTCTAAGACGAACCCCTTTATGACTAGATACCCCTTTAGTGTATCTATGAGGGAACTCTTTGTTGAACTAATCCTTGCTTGATGATAACCTTTGTTGCATTTATAATCCTGTTACGACAAGGCATGGACATGCGGCTGGTATGGTGAAAGACATCTTCTCCTTTTCTTAGTAAGGCTCATTCCTCCTTTCTCCATAGTTTATAATCCTATTTGGTCTTCTTTGTGGGTCTTGGGAAATCGGCTAGCACGGTAAGTGTAGATGCGGGCGAAGGTAGAAATGCAAATGTAGATGCAAATGTATGATTGCATGAAAATGCGGATGCGTGGGTATGCGAGAGACTCTTTGTATTATAACTCCATGTATGCAACGCAGACGTACGACGTATAATCCTAGGGATAGCCTTAGAGGCGACATTAGACCCTAGCGAAATCCTTGCAAGATAGATGTTATGACACGCCAATGGAAATCCCTTAGATTAGGGAGTATGCAGAAGGTAGCGGCTGGTGACCGTTCAAGACAGTCACCAAGTCTCATGGCCATCGAGAGGCCAATCGACGTGTACCAATGAAGTTGTCCTTGGTGGGAAGGTTCTCTGTGTGGAACACAACTTATCTAAGGACGATATCGGATGAAGTGAAATCCCTACGGACTAGGGATAAAAGATGTAAAGATGGAAATCCAAACCCTACAAGTTAGAGGGTGCGCGGAAACAAGCACGGAGTGACCGTTCAGGACAGTCACTAGATCTCATAGCCATCGAGAGGCCAATCGAACGCATGCTAATGAAGTTGTCCTCCGTATGAGGGATGCGATTTTGGAATTAGAATCCCTATAGGCTAGGGAATGCGTAGATGTAGGCACGAGATGACCGTTCAAGACAGTCACTAGATCGCATGGCTATCGAGAGGCCAATTGACGTGCGTAAATGAAGATGTCCTTCGTGGGAAGGACACATAGTTGTAAGAGTACAAAGATATAAAAGGAAAACTCCCTACAGGTTAGGGAGTGCGTAGATGCAGGCGCGGGGTGACTATTCATGACAGTCACTAGGTCTCATGGCCATCGAGAGCCCAATCAACGTGCATAAACGAAGGTGTCCTTCGTGGGAAGGACATGGTCTTAGAAATAGAGTCCCTGTAGGCCATGGAACGCGTAGGAATACCTGCAAAAATAAGAATGCAAGGCAATCGCAGTATATAAATTGCATACATAATAAGCACGTAAGCACGTAAGCCCTAGGTTCATAGGTTCGACGTAACGGCTTAGGGTGCCTACCCTCCCCATTGGTATGTTCTAGAAGGTCTCATGGGGTCGTTCGTAGCCGCCGAGACTTTTTGTCTCTTTGGATTAAGCGTACGACTATGTCTCGTTCACACCATTCATCAATCAGATATGCCTACAACATCAAGTTCAAAGGGCTCAGATCGATTCAATCATCTTTCTCCAACAAGCAAGGGATGAGATGCTCGAAGACATAATAGCAATAGCAGAGTTGAAACTCAATAGAATTGTTTCCACATAGCTATTTTTCTTTTGTTTTATTCTGTAACTTTTTCAAAAAACACACAATATGTTTTTATTTTTGCCTATTCATGGCTTTCTTAATACAAGTTACTTTCTCTCTTTCGAGTTTTCATTTTTCTCTTTTTCGAATAGGCAAATGTCCAATGATAATTTTGAATGAACATATGCATATGAACATGATTATCATTTATCTTTCCTTTCGTAAAAAGTATCGATTAGACCTTTAGACCGGAAGGGCGAAGAGACAATGTCTAAAGAAATCCAGAAATCCTCCTTCAAAGTCAATGATCTGAAGGAATCCCCACAGAGTAGTCATTAAGAAGATATCTTCAATACTCTCAACAAAAGACATAGTTCCCCGACAGAGTTTACATCTTCAACACGGCCAGTCCCCCGACACTTTGCTCTCCTTCAACATGGTTTATCAATACCTCTTATCCCCAGTCAGGGTACATCAAGTTACTGATCATCCCCAAGCAAAAATCATAAATCCCCAGCTGAGCATCTTTAAGACAAGATTAGACAACAAAATTACAAGGACATGGAGATTTAGTTTCTCAATCAAGACAACATAAATCATATTCATACGTCATAAATCATAAACATATTCATACATCGCATACATACTGAACCCACGCATAACATACAAAGCTTCTCATTTATTTTGAGGGACTCGTTACATAACACATACATCATGACATTGCATAAAAAATATTTCTATACCTATTGCAGAATACAGGTACAGACAAATGAACGAAATCTCCAACTTTCCAGGATCTAATTCAGCTACTACGAACGGTACTGACACGATCATCTTCCAAGATCTAATTCATCTACCACGAACGGTGGTGACACGATCATTTTCAAAGATCTAATTTAGTTACTACGAACGGTACTGACACGGTCAGAGATCTAATTCCATCATCACGAAGGGTGTGGACACGATCAATTATCCTCCTCGGTCTAATTCAGTTACTACGAACGGTGCTGACACAACAAGAGAATCTAATTCTATCATCACGAACGATGTAGACACGATTATCTCCCCAAGATCTAATTCGGTTACCACGAACGGTGCTGACACGATCGACCTTTAAAGAGATCTAATTCTATCATCACGAACAGTATAGACACGATCATCTTTCCAAGATCTAATTCAGGTATTACGAACGGTACTGACACGATCAACTCTCAGAGATTTAATTCCATCATCACGAATGGTGTGGACACGATCAACTGCTTCTAAAGTCTAATTCGGTTACTACGAACGGTGCTGACACGACAAGAGATCTAATTCTATCATCACGAACGGTATAGACACGATCATCTTTCCGAGATCTAATTCAGGTATTACGAACAGTACTGACACGATCAACTCTCAAAGATCTAATTCGTCTACTACGAACAGTAATGACACGATCAACACTCAAACAACTACTTCTCAAACACTCCAAACATAATCTAATGCATGATTTACTGGATGGCATCTTTAAGTCCATCCCCATCATACACCTGGATGGCATCCTCAAGCCCATCTCCGACAAAAGCCCCTTCATCATCAGCTAGGGCAAATTTCTGGGTATTCTAGTGTTCAATCCTCTTCCACCTTCAGATTCCGACTGACATACAAACCACTCTACATCTTCAGGTTTAAGAAAATTGAACAGGGGCAGCTATCATACCCCAAAGTTTTCCCATACTATCTCTCCTATTCAAATTCAAATCAAAGCATAAAGCTCAAAGACATCTCTCCTAAGCAAAGATCAGAGAACTAGGGTTTTGTTGTCCAGATGGAAAATCAATGAATAAATGGATCCAAGGCATCCCATATGGCTCAAAGTATCTTACATTACCTCTATGACAATTATCAATTCTCAGCTTAAAAGATTGATCACTCAAATATTCAGAAAGTCAACAGTCGACTGGGTTGACCTAAAAGTCAACTGTGGGCAAAGTAAAGTCAAAACTCCTGATTTTTTTGTCAAGATCCTAATATTGAAGTATCATTCACCATTTGATCAAGTATTGATCATGGTTCATCAAGGAAAGATCAAAAATCAACAATTCAAAAAGTTTCTAAATTAGGGTTTGTATAGGAAAAAGTCAACTGAACTTTGACCAGCCATAACTCTCACATGGAACATCAGAAATTTTCCATCCAAAGCTTATTTTGAAGGAAATTTGATTCTCTACAATTTTGTCTCTCACATGCCAAGTCTAAAAATGCTTCATTTGATAGATATGGACCAAAACATTATAGGTCCTTTTCAAAAGTCAACAAAAAGTCACTTTTTTCAAAAGGACACACAAGGAGCATGGAAATTAATTTTGATATGAGACCAAAGACACTGGTTAGAGGACTCTCTGAGGTTTCTAAAAAGTCCTAAAACACCCCCATACCTAAAAAATTGAGAGAGATAGACCTTGTCAAAGTTGGGCTATTTTGGAGGGAAAAATGTGAAAGAATTTGGATATTTTTGCAAAGAGGCCCATGAGTTTAAGATCCAATCTTGCAAAACAAGTCATCTAGAAGCTCTAATCTTAAGGCCATGAAAATATGATGAATATTTGATTTTTATTTGAATTTTTATTTCATTTAAGTCATATATTTAATTAATATTGGAAGAAAAATTGAAAAGATTTGTTTTCCCTTCAATTTCAATCATCATTAATCATTAAAATACTCAATATTCACTATCCAATTCGTGCAAAAGCCATTTGTTTGGAAAAAGATTGGATTTGGCTCAAGAATAGAAACTTCATAATCAATTTTCAATCAACATGCCAATGATTGATTCAAGGAGATTTGGTTTGTTATTGTTGACCTAAATCACTCACTTATATATACATAACAAGTGCAGACCCCTAGGTCACGAGTTTTTGCAGTAGAAGAACCCTAGAGCCGAGTCCAAAATTCCAAGAAAATTTCAAAGTTGAAATCAGAGTTTGAAGCCAATTCACGAAGTCTCGTTGATTCCAATACATCCCTGGAGGTTCACTGAAGCTAACCTAATACTTCTCATCGAGCAAAGCTCTCAGAATCATCGCTAATAAGCATTGGTTTGCACTTTTCTAAACTTGTTCGATCTCGCTAAATCATGCATCATAATTCAATATTAATTGCATATTCTTATTTATCTTGATGTTTTGATCGATTCTGGAGATTTTAGTGCATTATTATGTTGTTATGGACAATACGCCATGTTAGGGTTTGGACCTTTAAATTGGGTTTTTTTTAATCATGCAAAATAAGACCTTAGGACAGGTACCATCGGATTCGCAAGGTTGAGACGAAGCCAAATTTTGTGGACGTTTGGTTGTATTCGTGTTTTTGCAGGTGTAGAAGATGCAAGCTTTTTACAGCGTTCCTGCAAAAAGCGTTGTAAAAGGTATGTTCTGAAAATTCCATGGAGAAGACGAAGAGGTGTCGCCACGCCATTGACTAGTTCAAATAAAAAAGGCGCGCGCGTTGCTTCGCTGGCCCAGGTAGATCCAATGTGTTTCAGTCCACGCGCACATGGTGTGTCCCCTTCCATTAGCCATCAGATCGATCCAGCGTCTCATCCAACGAACCCAGATGAGCAGGTCTATCCTAGTCCATACACGCGCGCCACACTGGATCCCACGTTAAGTTTTCTAAACTTTTTTCTTTTTAATTACATAAAACCATTTATTTTTATATATTAATATTTATATTATTTTTAATTGTTTTTTTTTGTTTTTTATATATAAACTTTATACTATTTTTAAAACCCTTTTTTTTTCTATATAGTTAATAATAATTATTTTATTTTAATTATTTTCTTTTACCTTTATTTATTTATTTATTTATTTATAATTAATAATTTCTTTTATTTAAATTATTTTCTTAGTTATCATATTTATTTATTTTAATTATATTTGTATTATTTATTTTATCCTTTTATTATTATTTTAAAAATTAGTTATTTATTTAAATATCTTTAATAAATCATATTAATTCCATTTAACGCCCGAACCAGGGTTTACAAGAACATTGCCCTACACTAAAAAAAATGTTTGTTTTTTTTTTCTGTGCTTTTTTTTAGGGTTGCCCTTCCAATACATCCCGACTACACGCCTAATCAAGATCCGAAGCTAAGTATTTAATTTAATTATTATTATTTTAAAGTTTATTTTGTTTCCTTTTGATTAGGGTTTGCTTTTAAATAAATCTTGCCTACATTCAATTTTCTGCCTTTGCCTTGCCATTTTTCAGGGTTAACACTGAGGGTTCCTCCGACCGCCAACCATATCAGATCAAATTAAAAGCTAAGTATTCTTTTCTATTTTTTATTTGTTTATTTGATTTTTTAAATTAGGGTTAACCCTAATTGACCCTGAACTGACAATGCACTCACCCTACTTTTGCTTGTTATTTTTCCACCCTTTCAGGGTTTGCCAATTGCCAAAGCTTCGAATAGTCGATAACCCTAAACCCTGATCTTAATTATTACTTGTGTTAGACCTATAGCTTATTATTCCGCTGGTTTCATTTTCCCTTTCCCCCGCTGGTTTCATTTTCCCTCTCCCCATTATTGCTTTAAACTGCTTTATACTTTCTGTTGTGGTTAGTAATCTTAGGGAGTGCAAGCCTTGAACTGAATTAGGATAACTAATTACAAGATAAATAACTGAATATAATCACGTGATTGTTGCACACACGCACATTTTTGGGATAACCTCTCTGCTGCCTGTTGCCTTTGTTGCCTTGTGTTTTTGCAGAATAAGCCATGTCCCTCGAATACGAGGATACCTCAGCCATGTTGCCTCAATTAAGATCATGGGTCCCTAATGATGCTGCCTTCGATACACTAAACATGATCTCGTCCCTCGAAAGTTGCCTACGAAAGGCTGAGGTATCCTCTGGCTGCCTACGAAAGGCTATTCTGGTTCTTCCCTTAGACTACCTGCCTCTCTATGGCATGGGACAGTCTTATGGTGAACAAACTCTCGATGAACCTTCAACATCCAAATGAAAGGCTTCCTGCCCTCTTATGGCATGGATAGACCCTTTCACCCTGAAAGGCTAAAAGAACGTTTTTTAAACTATAAGGTAATTGCCCCTAATTGCTTTGCCTTGCTCTAAAAATATTTTCATATTCTTTCTCATAAACCTTCAAAAAGCTACGCTTATTTACAAGCTAAAGTATTATTTCTTTTCTACACTTTTTTTTCCTTCAAAAGAGCAAAGCAATTAAGAGCCCATGGAAAACCATGGATGCAAAGGGTGCCTTACACCTTCCCTTTGCATAATTACCCCCCGAACCCTGTTTTTATTTAAAAGGTTTTTCCTGTTCTTTTAGCCTTTCTAATATTTGGATAAAATAAAAGTCGGTGGCGACTCTTACTTAACCGCGACATTTCGATATAAAATTCAGTTCATCGTATTACAATGCCACGCATGATCAAGCCTGGTCCAGAAGCCTTTTCCACCGCCGGAACAGTGTCAAAGGTCGTCTTCTACGGCCGTGAGGGTCGTGAATCCTGGAGAAAACAGTTCGTCTGAACGGGAAAGTAGCCCAGATCGGGTAAATCACGTGCTGCGAATTCAATGGTGACATTCTTGTTCCCTAAAAATCCCTGCAAACTCAGATACGAAGCTCCATGAGCTTCATGCCCTAATAATGGCAAATTCATGTCCGGCCACCAAAAATCGCGAGTGAATGATCAAATCGACTCTAAAACACCATACAAACTCGTTAGTGATATTAGTTTTGATTGATACAAGCTACAAATAAAGAGACGACACTGCACATATCTAAGAAGAACATGGGCGTATGTACAACTGTATGACGTGCATGGGGCTATTCTTAGGACCCCCCTTACCTCTACTTACCTTTAGGACAGTATAGAATCCTTTCAAAAGCTCCAAAGAGGCCTCCCCATTGAGATTCGAATTTGACAATGTTTATGTGTATTTTGAATTTGGGAAACCCTAGCTCTATCTGCCCAATTTCGTCCCTCCTTCATTAGTAAATGTTTCAGCATATATATGAACATAATTAGGTTAAAATTGTGGGCCTCCATCCTTAGGTTATGAGGTCTTGGTAACTTTACATAAATTGTATAAAAACCTTCCAAAATTGGTCATCTCTCCTTCTCCACCAATCTCCACGTTTTTGGGCACTTCATGAGATGTAATATGGGCCTTCAAAACATAGCAATTAAACCCAAGTGGATTGATCCAATTATTTTCATATTTTACTCAATTTATTTGCCTTTTAATTGAATAAAATTTAAATAAATATAAGTAAAAATAATAACAATATGAGGATGGTCCTAAGAGTCATTTTTTAGGTCATAAGATTGTTTGGAATCAAAATCTTAGGCTTATCAAATCAAAGAATGCAAAGTTGTGCACTTAGGGTTTTATGTATCTCTTGAAAATCGACCAACTTGTGCGCATTGTATCTCCCTTCATTTTAATCATATAAGTGCATTCTAAGACTTTTTAGAAAGCTTGATGAGTCCTTTAAGACCTCCTTTTGGTTTCATCTCCATTGAAGCTTCCATTCTCAAGTTATGAGCTTTGACCCAAAAGGTGTTTCTTGTTGACTTTTTAAAAGGACCTGTAATGTTTTTGTCCATATCTCCCAAATGGTGCCTTTCTTGATTTTGGGCCCAACATCAAAGTTGTCGAGAATGAAATTTCCTTGAGAATAGGCTTTGGTTGGACAACTTCTGACAAAACATGTGAGAGTTATGACCGGTCAAAGTTAAGTTGACCTTTTTAGTTAAAAACCCTGATTTGAACCTTTGGTTGGGAGAGAGTGATTTGAGTTTAATCATTGAGCCTTGAACTCTTGAAGATGAAATAAGGCGGGCAAATTTTGGGGTATGACAAACTTCCACGATTTTAATAGGTTCTTGACATTGGCAATTGAAATATTCAAATACCGTGGAAGTGGTATGATAGTGATTAACAAACTTAGTATGTTTAGTGATTCTAATTATTGTTACAATATGTGGTATGATTTTAAAAAAACTTGAGTATGCAAATATTATACGAATCATAATTTCAGTTCAAACAATGAATAAATTTATGTCCAAACAATGAATGCAAAATGAGGATTTGGCCAGAAGAGTATTATGTCATGGTTTAATTTTGTAAGTTTGTTAAACAACTGGAATAAGGAAAAGCCATAACTTTTAAAGCTAAAACATAACAATCTCTTATATCCATGTAACATTCAATCACAACGAAGGCACGCTTTTCCGTTTTACAACAAACCATCAATTATATAGTTTACAAATGAAGAGATTACTAATTAAATCTAACTAAACATAAATTTGTTACAATAGTTCCAAAAGTAAAGCAAAGTTCAATGCATAGCACAATAATACAGCTTCAACATATTCTATATGCACTTCGAAGTTAACCGATAGACTTTTGAATGAAATTTTAGTGTCAACCAACATCAGATGGCAATATGTTATCGATGTAGAGCTGCAAGAACATAAAGAAATAAGAATTAGCTTTTGAAAACAATTTATATTTACACAATTAAAATTGCAGCAGCTAGAGAACTTTAAAATATAACAGTTGTAGACAAAATGGAAATATTTCAACATATTATTAACTGAATCATTTCACAATCTTACATGTTTATAAGTTGTCGAAAATCTCTCCATAAACAACATTTGTAGTGTTCGCACACGGATTTTGTTCATCATCTAAAATAAGAATCTTCAATCCTTTTCTTGACTTTACCCTCGAATTAGCCACATATAGCTGGCCATGAGTGAACACAGGGCGTTGTAAATACAAACCAACCTGAGAGAGATTGACCTTGGCTTTTATTAATTGTAATAACGAAACACAACATAATTGGAAATTGACTTCTCTGAAACTTAAATGGAAAACTCGGATCAGAAGGAATCAAATTCATTCTCGGAATGTAAATCTTTTCACCAATATTTTTTCCTGTAATAATAGTGGCACCAATAATATTTGGACACAATTCATTTATGAGCAGCCTTGTTCCATTGCATAGCCCATTTGATTGATCTATATTCCTCAGAAGCATAACTAGAACACCAATCTTCAACCTTAAACAGTGATTAGGCATTCCTGATCATTTCATGTCATTCAAAAATTCATGTGTGAACCAATCAGCCTGCACTGCACTATTTTCATCAGATATAACAGTTGAGTCAGCACTCAAATAAACCTTTTCAGCACCCGGTATTAACGATAGCACAAAATTATTAACAATATCCACAAAGTCGTGAGTGGGAGAAAGTAACACCCTCTATTCATAGTATTTCAAATTGTTCCTGTTTTCTAAAAGTTGTGGATATGTTAGTTCAACTAGAGACAATAGAGGATTATGAGAATAAGTAACTAATAATTCGTTAGGAATATCAATTATGCTCGCTCCACACTCATCTGAATTGTGTTTTCCATTGCCAATATCAAGCAACCAGTCTGCAAACCATTTCACTTCATTACAATCTCCACTCAAGTTTGAATCGGCCAGCCTCATGTTCTTCGAAAATGTCAATACCTTACAATATTTCCATAGTTCATATGAGTTAATTGACGCTGACACTATAACATGCCTACAACATTTTCTAACAACAGGTAATATTTTTCTAAAATCTCCTCCAAAAACAACGACCTTACCACCAAATAGTTTGTATTGGTTTGAATCGTCTACAACCCTCATGATGTCCCTCAAAGAATGATCGACAGATTCGATACAAAATCTATTTAGCATTGGTGCTTCATCCCATATAATAAGCCTAGCATGCAAGATTAGATTACATCTGTCAGTGCGTTTTTTGATGTTGCACGTAGATGTCTCATTTGTAACTAAAGGAATACAAAACATAGAATGGGCAGTCTTTCCTCCAGATAATAGTAAAGCTGCAATCCCACTTGAAGCAACATTTAAAACAATTAAACCTTGGGATCTAACAGCAGCTGACAAAGTTTTCCTAATAAAAGTTTTTCCCGTGCCTCCATATCATGTAAAAAATAGAATCCTCCAGAATCAGACATCACAGAATGAGCATTTTGATCATACACTGACCTTTGTTCAGTAGTTAAAGTTGACATCAAAGACATGTGCTTTGCTGCCAACTCTTCCTTGTCATAGTTTAATTCAGCAGCCATTAAACCATTTTGAAATTGAGCCATTTCTTAATTTGAAGGTTGTGGCATGGACTCAATGTTACTAAGAGATTTACCATTCATAGAGAGCAATCTCTCAATCTCAATCAAACAAATATTTTTTAAATCATTGTCGCTAATTTGAAGACCTACAGTACAGAGAGATTTCTTTAACGCATAGTAAGAATGAAACTATAATTAAAACATATATTCATTATATAATTCAATACCTGGGTTGCTTAACGTCTTCCCCGCATCGTACAAAAGGCTATCGCACAAAATTTTCCATGTTGCTTCCCAAACGAAAAAAGGATTTGTCATCGAATCCATGTACAATAGCATAACAAATAATCTCCTAATATGATTTCTAGACGCCAAATGGCTGGCTTCAATAATGGCATCCACGAATTCTTTGTCGTTTCGCAATAATCTAAGTGTAACATATGCTTCCTTATATGTGTTGTGTGTAGTTCCAGCCACCGTTTTTATGTCATTGTAACTTGTGCATCCCTTTTGTACAGTCAACAGGAGTCTTAAATAAAAAACATTACCACATCCGGGTGGAATATACGTAAGCCTTCCAATAGAATTACCTCGCTGTCTAGGACGCCACGCTCGAACGCTTTTATCATAAACAAATCGTGTAGGAAATTCAGCATAAGTTAATTCCCTTCCATCTGGATATTTTTTATTTGCCTCAAACCAAGCCAAAAACATCGTATCAACTTCTTTGTTACGCGTAACAACAGACTCAATAAAAGTATTTTCTGAAAACATTATAGACTGGTCATTTTCAATATGAAAAGAAAGCCATATAATAGCAGGCCATCTTTGATGTCTATCATACTCAAAAATCCCCCAAACAGCCTCACACGGGGCCAAATATCTACATTCATAGTACTGCTTTATCTCATCCAAAACTCGCCCATTTTCAGTTCTGTTTGATATCTTAATTGTAGCTCTGTCAGGGCCTTTGATAACATATTTAAACAAATACTTGATAGTATTTTCCTTGTTACAATACTCAAGAATTAGATGCGCTTGATATCTAACCAACAATTGTGGATTGTAAGGAACTTCATATCTATTGTCCAAACGTATTCCCTTTTTCGTAACAAACAAACCCGTATCTCGGCACTTGTACTTTGGATAGCCCTCATCGTTGCCAATAGTAGAATTCTGGTAGTCTTTTGGAAAATATTTGGAGCATTTTCCATCTTTCATGCACGAGGAATTTACATTGTCTTTTCCACATGGACCGTGTAACATAAAGCTCGAAACAAAAGTTTTGGATAAAGTGTATGATCAGGTAGTTCTGCAGAAATGAACTTGTCGATGTCAGTACCTGTCTTGAGTGAATTTGCTGAATCCAGTCACAACAAAATGTGTGCATGTGGGAGGCCCCTTTTTTGGAACTCTATGGTATATGTCCCTAATGTATATAAGTAAATAAGTCCTAACATAACGCAAAAACTAGTTAGTATCATTACCTGCAACAACTTCTCCGAAAAGCTTATCTTTTTTAATAGCATTCATCATGTGATCAAGCTTTCCCTTAAAAATTCTACACACAATGTCCGGTCTATCACTGGCGGTAAGTCCTCTGTTAGTAACAAAATTTTTAATTTTTGGCCAGTTAGCATTGCACGTTATAGTGATGAACACATCAGGATACCCAAATATTTTGCAAATTGCCATTGCATCCTGACAATTGTTAAACATGTATCGTGGTCCCCCAATAAAAGATGCAGGTATGATAACATGTTGTCCTACTGCAGATGCTTGATTTTCACCGCTGTGTAATGCTTCTTGTAAACCACTCAATATATCGCATCTTATTGATGCTTGGTTCAAGCAAACCCAACATAACCTCTGTGACTCAATCAATGAGAAACTATCAACAACAAATTGTTGAAATAATCTTCCAGAATTAACAATATCTCCATGTTTAAATTCTCTCTCTTGAATATGAAATGCAATGAAATCTCTAAATGTAACTCTAAGTCGCTTCCTTCTTCCTTCTTTGATAACAGACTCTCTATAAGGAATCATTTCATGATATTGGTCTTCACCTTAGGGGAATAACAATGGATACTGCAGAGGAAGGAATGAAACATGAGTTTCTTTGATTTTTTCCAAATGACCAGACGTCTTCCTAATAATAATATCTCTTCCAGGTTCAAGATTGTCAAAATCTTCCACAATCAACGTAGCAACCTCGTCACATGTTGGCAAATTATGTGTTCTTGGATCCTTTGTTCTATTTCTAAACAACCTCAAACAGAATTCATATGTGTTGTTATGTTGCATGTGGTTGTGAACTTTTCTAAAAGACTTTGCTAAGACATTGTGTTCATTTACCATCTTTGTGATGTCTTCAACCAATGTTTTTTCCAGGTTGTCTGGGTTGGCTTTGGATCTGCATAATATTACAATACAATAGTCACATATAAAACTAATAGTATTCATAATAATAACAGAGTAAACTAAAAATTAAGAACATACCGGAAATGACTAATTCTATTAGATGTCTCGTTCTCGATATCATAAATATACAACTGGGAGAATTTGGGAGTTACACCTTCATCTGGAATCAGTCTTCCAATTCTATGAAAATTTTGACCACTAAGAATAAATTGGGGAGGACCTCCACTTGAGTTAGAGTGTACCTTCCCACCCATGGAAGTAAAACAGAACATACTATTATATACTCGAATGTTTTCCTTGTAATGTTTACTCCTTGAATCTTGTCCATTCATTAAGTTAAGTAGGAGATTTGGAGGACTTATTTTGTACAGTAGCTCAACAATTCCTTTCAAACAGCAAAAGGAAAATGAAACATTTATGGTTGTATTGCCACATTTGTTAGATCGCTCCTCATACCACATTTGGGCACCACAATAAGAACATACATACGATGGTTCTCCAAAATCGATAATATATGTTAAAAACAAAAAACACAGTTTTAAGATCATCCAAAAAATACGAAATGTGACTGTTCATTTTTCACTGTTTTGTAAATATGTTAATACCTTCACATTCAGCCTGTGCATATTTGTCAGAATGGAGGATTTCTCTCTGCTCATTCATGCTTGTACCTTCAAGGATAGCAGGCTCGACAGTTGGTTCTTCATTAAAATTCAACTCGAATAAAGGAATAGATTGAAGGACATGAGTAGGTTGAGATACAGTTTTTGCAATATGTATGGAAGTTGGATTTATCACTTCGGACATGGGAGTGGGAGTTCTCAATTCAGTGACATCTATACAAATAGAGCATGTAATAAAGAATTATATGTATATTAAAGAGTATACTAATATTCGAGTTGTAAGATGGCAAATCAGAAAGAAGATATATGAATCGTTAATATCTTTAGTTGAATGAGAATCCTTGGTACTTATTATCATCATCCTACGCCTTCTAGCCATTGTTGCAGTATAAATTAATAATTGCAATGGATCAATGTAAAAATAATTAAATCTTATATACAGAAAAAATATTATTACGAAATGTCAGCTGTTAAATTTTATATTGTAAAACAGGGGCACGACTAACCTGCATCAGATATAATGTCAGTTGTTGGTGAAGTTGCATGAGTAGGATTCTTACGTTATTGCACAAAATTCCAGAATAGTGATCAAAAGACTGTACGCCTACTTGTTCAGCAATGGATTATTAGGAAAACAATGAACAAAGAAAATAAAAAACTGAAATGAACAATAGAATGAATTTTCACCATTTGTTAACGAAGGCAAAGGAGTTCTAAGAAATTGATTTTGTCTACTGGTTGAAGCTCCATGGTTATGTCTAACTGGTGTTAAATTTTTGCCTAACAAAAAATGAGTATGATTAACGTAATTGCGACAACATATAAAATTAAATATTTCAATGCTAAAGTAAACAACATAACACAATATCGAGTTCATGAGCAATCATAAAAAGTTTTGTTTTTAGTGCTTCATAGAAAAATACTGGTGAATGTACTCCTTTGCCGCGACGATTTGTCTTTCATTAACATTTTCCTCCTCGATCCGGCATTAGATGAACCATTTTCATCCATAGTAATACACTTACAACCAGTGCAGCACTGCTAAGCACAAGTACCTATTAAAAATACAACATATAAATTATGAGATGAAAAGCAAGAAATGAAACCATTTATACGGTGATATATGAAGTAGATTTAAAATACAGTGGTTATGAAAGTGTGCATCATAGACAACAATGTTGTGCTTATAAAACATTAAGCGAGAGACAAAGAAAAGAATACCTTACATGAGAATGGTTTTGCTGTGGGTGTTTGTCATATAGAGACTGCAAGAATAATGTTAGTATAATATAGTATAGAGAATAATGCAAGAATAATGTGTGTCAACTCAATCATATGGTATAGAGAAATGTTAGCATATATTTAATGGTTTGTTTATACAATGTATAAACTAGAGACTAGCTATTTCCAAGAATAATGTACTGCCCAAGGTAATTAGTTAATCTCACATTGGAATTTGAAAAACAATATTTATTTATCATATCGTATGCTTTATGTTATTCATCAATAACATAATATAACATATTATTTATTATTTATATAATCATGAAACAATTAAGATTTTTGTACTAAATGAAACAATTATATTAATGTATAGTCATTTTGATGTAATAATATAACAATAATAAATATAAAAATGCTATTTTAAATACATGACAAATAAGTATATATAAAATACTATTATTAAAAAAATTATAATAAAAATATTTTTAATTGAAAAATACATTCTTTTGAATATAAAATTAGTTGTATATAATCGTAGTTGGTTTAGGGACAATTAGCACTGGACAATAGGTTTTATATAAAATTAGTCACATATTATCGCAGATGCAATCGGAAAAAGACTGAAACTACATTATGACAACAAAAATATATTACTACAAATATGTTTAGAGTATTACATCAAATTTCAAAGCACATGCTATTGCAAATATTATATTTTATGGTTACTCTGACATCTCACAAACAAAAAGAGAGATATAATTCTCATACCCGTTACAATAGTTTTTTCAAAAAATTACTATCTATTTATTCAATATTAATTAATATATAACCGAGGGGTAAATAATTTATAATACATGCTTAGAATTCTAACAATTGCAGCTTTTTCATTTTTATTTCTTAAAAAAATACGATTTTCTTTCATTTAAGATTTTTGTAATTATTAAATATACCATTCAAATGCTTGCGCAAAATTTAAATTTAAATGGTATGTATTCATGAATTATGTATTATATATATATATATGGGAAGTGAGTAAGTCATATGAAGAAATAAACTAAATGTATAATAAATATTACTAAAACGAGTTTGGTTCTTAAATGGCAAATCATTAAAAAATCCATAGTCATATCATATCTGATGTACATTCAAACTACACAACAACAGTTATACATAATCCTAACGACTTATTCTTCGTGTATGTATAATCTTGAACTTGATGAGGTATGGTCTTGTTATGGAAACGTTATACAATATACCTTTCCTGCCGCATCACATTATAATCTGCCACAATATTTAAAAAATATTAGAAACATAAACTTAGTAACTCTTTAGTTAGAAAATACAAAATAGAGGGTATGCATACCTTTAAGGCCATATAAAGAGGAAATCTTGCTCCTGACTATAAGGGAAATATTGGCATCAATCCAATAAAATAATTCATCCAAAAGATATGGTAATTTTAATTTATCAAAATATGGAGTGTTGCATACTACCTCCATTTTTTATTATAAGTCGTTTTGGCATTTTCACACATATTAAGAAAAATAATAATTATTGTATGAAATAGAGAAATTATAAAAGATTTTACTAAATTGTCCTTCATTAATTGTATGGGAAAGATAAATTAAAATAATTTAAAGAAAGAGAATAATAAATGCTTAAGGGTATAATAGAAAAAATAGTATTAATGATTCATTGAAATTGTAAAACGACTTATAATAAAATACAATTTTTTTTCCAAAGCGACTTATAATAAAAAACGGAGGGAGTAGCTTATAAGGTTTTAAATGAAAAAAATTTAACAATATGAAGGCTGCATTCAAAAGAAATAACAGTAGCAATGTAAACATAATTCAAAGCGAAGTACCTAATTATCGGCTAAATAAATCCCACAAAAAGCCAAATCCAAGAAAAACTAAACAACTCAAAGTGCATCACAGTTTAACAAAACAGAAAATAACAACAATTCAAAAACTATAGTGAATGAACCAAGTCGACTAATCCTTCTCAATCTTTATGTTTTTTAGAATCCTAGTGTCGCCTCCATCGATAACTCCAACAACTTCTCAAATTCCTCTCTTAACAGTAGTGCAATCTGCAAGATCAACTTCATTATGTGCTGAAACGGAACCGTTGTCTTCACAAATCTCCTCAGCGCCATCATTTTCAAATTTTGAACTCAAATCCCGAGCTACCCCAGCAACCAACTCATTCTGAACATGAGAACCAATGGCAATTTCTTCAACACCAGTATTTTTCTAAACAATTTACAATATTAAAGTTAATCATATGAACATGCATCAAAGACTACCAACAAAAAAACAAAGCAAAGTAGAACTGGTTGAAAAGTATAGCAACCTTCACAACGAAATTCAGATCCTGAATTGCACCAGCAGACATGTCACTTTGAACCACACCAGCATTCAAATCATCCTCAACGTCAACAGATTTCTAAAACAGATAATAATTGCACTATTAATCAATTATATGAAAAAACATGAAAGGGACATGTTACACAAAAAAAATGAACTAACATGAAAGAGAGTATTATCGACCTTTGCAACAGATTTGAACTTTGAAATTATATCTTTGTCAGCACAAACTTTTTTCACGTGAAAAGATTGTTCATATCCAGAGCTCACATCATTTTTTACATCTATCTTAAACATAAATGTTTGATCAACCAAACCACCAATCACTTTAGGCACAATTGTTAGCTCTTCTTCCTAAAAAACATATTTTTAAGTATTGTTACTATCAACTAATATTTTGATTATAATAATAGTTGATAATATGTAAAAATTGTTTACTTTATAAATACTCACCCGGTCCATTTCAGCAATCAAATCAGAACATGTCATTTTGGTCAGAAAATAACAATCGCGATAAAAAAGCACGAAAGTAGCAGAATCAGTTTCATCAATTACTCTGAGTTTGACACGGAACCTACATATTTAACGAAGTGGGAAAATTAAATGTTAAATATTTGTTAAATAGAGAAATTAGCCACGAATATTTGAAACAATTGAAAAAATTTACAATTAAACACCTTGGGACAATTGTCCAAATATGCTTGTTATACTTTGAGCAGAACAACCTCCTGGAATCTACAACAACACCCTTGTTGCAGACACATGCAACATACCACCAATCATTGCCACCCATAACATGTTTGATCGTGCCTAACACAACACAAACCATATTCTATAGACATAAAAAAACAAATAACAATGTCAAATAAACCTATAATATAGTAAGCATGTAAGGAAGGACATGAATGAAATAAAAGTAAAATTCAAATTACATCTTGACAGTTTTTTAGTTCCTCTATTATTTTGCGTTGACTCAGATTTAAGAAATCTTCTTCTAATCTCATCTCAGAAGCATCCTTCATATAACTAAATGGTTGAGTAGGCAATCCAATGTTATCACTAATAAGAAAGAAAAAAGTAGTAATCAATTATCAGCATTCAGAAAATTCAGAAGACTTAATTATACAAATTGAACAGATATGTGAATCTAAAAAGCATTTACTTCAGTTTTAAAGAATCTGCCTCAGGTGTTTTTGGGTTGAACAACAGTTTGGTACAGTTCATTGCATTCTGAATCTGGATTTTTCCATTATACAATTTGAATTTCAGATACTGAGCAAGAACAACAACAGTGTCAGTGTTACCATATTTGAGGTATGCATCAAGTTCATCAACATATGGTCCAAACAGTGTACAGTCAAGCTTCATCCTACACGAAACCAAATAATTCAAAAGTTATTGGACTATAACTCTAACTGCATATAAAAGCATATAAGTTTTTTATCATATAACTTACCCATCAAAATGTAACTCAATAACCTTAAACTTAGTAGTTACACCATTCCTTTCATAGACCCTTTCACGTCCAACAGCAGACAAAATGGCCACAACATCTATTACATAAATTAGACATATTAGATTACGATATAATTGAATAAGAACAAAAATTTAAAATAATTTTAAAAAATAGAATATTTATTTTGAAGTAAATAAAAGTTTTACCAATCAAGTAGTCCATATCAATTTTCCCAACGATCTCTGGGAAGGACACAAATGAGTAAGGGGATACTGTTATAAGATCATCACCAATTTCTGTAACCACAGTAGAACTCTGCAAATTCAACTTGAATTGGTGTTTCGTGGTCCTATACCCTCTAGTATTAACGGCAACCCCAAATATTGAAAATTATAAACAATACCCTCACGAATCTTATTCTAAAATCGAGACAGCAGAGCCTTACGAACAGAAGCTTGTATCTTGAAACCTTATAAATAATAACGAATCAAGATCAGAAAAAAATGATATATAATAATATGCAAAGAAAAAAAATTACAAATCAAACAACAACAACAACCTTCTCATCCATTAGAACCATCTCCATCGCATAATACTTTTGTTTCGAATTCATGTCTGGCACAAACCACAATCGAATAACTCGAACAACAACATCCCATGATTCTTTTGCTGGTGTGATTTCAGAAACAAAATCGCGTCTTGCAGCGGCCATCGTAAAATAACGGAAAATCGTAAGGGTTCAAAGGGGATGATGAATTGGAGATGAGATAGGTCATATTTATACATGTAGAATAAGCAAGTAATACAAAAAGATGAGAACTTTGGCAACTTTGTCAAGTGTGATCATTCTAGGTGACAAAGTTGCCAAAGTTCTCATCTTGCTATTTTCTATTGTATGATTACCCAGAGTTGATTTATTGTGTTAGACTTTTTTTTTATTTATTTATGTTCAAGGCAAATTATAAACTGTATTAATCAGTTTAATAAAGTCAATTGATTCAGTTTATTTTCGCACTTAAGATTACTTTTTAATGTCAAAGACACGTATTAACTAAATTATAAATTTTATTAAAAGTTTTTATACACCCATTATCAAAGTTGTTTTTGGTGAGAGAGGAAAAAATATAAAAATGTCACAATTATAAATGTCACTCTGTATATGTGAATAGAGACATACGAGAGACATACGATGTAAGTGTATGATTTTGGTGTCAGATTTTTTTGTAAATAGTTATCAAAAGTTTTAATTTAAAAATTAAAATAATTTTATATTGGATTAGATTGAGAATGTATTTATCAGTCAATTATTAAATTTTATGTCATTATTTATTATTATTATTATTTTTATTATTATTATTATTATTATTATTATTATTATTATTATTATTATTATTATTATTATTATTATTATTATTATTATTATTATTATTATTATTATTATTATTATTATTATTATTATTATTATTATCGTTTTTTTTCCTTCTGGTGGCATCATTCACAATTAACATACTCTATAATCTTGAGTTGATTAACTTTTGACTCTAATAAACCTATATATTACCATATATGCATATCCTACACTAGAGTACTACAAAAATGCATTCATGAATTGGCATGAGATAGGTGTCCTCTCTAGAAATTTGATATGGAACCATATGATATGCCATTTTAGATTAAGGCATGCCTACCCGTTTTAATTTACAACCTATTACGTATTAGGTGATCTCTAAATTTATTGTGTGGTGTGAGACTAAATTAACCTAAATTTAGGATATTAGGTTTTCAAATAATTGGGAGTATAACAGAGCAATCAATAAAACTCTAACTCTATTCAAATAAAACAATTCCTTTTAATTATGCATATTGCTTATAATTCCTTTTATTTATATTATTCATATCATTACAAAAATACTACACCAGAAAAAAATCACCCGTGCGGAAGCACGGGTCTCTGACTAGTTTTAATTTACAACCTATTACGTATTAGGTGATCTCTAAATTTATTGTGTGGTGTGAGACTAAAAGCATTTGTCATGAAATTAGAATTTTTTTACGGTCAAAAACCTCAATGAATCATGAAGCATATTCTCACAATTTTGTCATCATCAATCAAGCATGGGTGGAGTGACTCAATGGACTTCACAATAGATATTCGCATTACAAATTTACAATTAATTTGACTCACTATTGTCCGCTAATAATTTGTTTTCTTAATCCAGAAAAAGAAAATTGAATAAAAAAAATATAAACTAAAAAAATTCATTTTTTTCAAGACAATTAATAATGTGAATTTTTTTTTTAAATAATCACGTTTTGCAAAAAAAAAAATACAAATAACCATATTTTTAAATTATTTTTCAAACTAATCATTTTTCAAATAAAAAAAAGTCATTAATGTCATGCGAGAGAGCCCGTAGACATTTTTATTACAAATTTATAGTTAATTTGACTTACTATTGTCCACAAATTTACAATTAATTTGACTTTTTATTGCCCGCTTTTAATTTCTTTTTAATCCAAAAAAAATAGAATAACAAAAAAATAAAATAAGAAAATTCATTGCTTTAAGTAAAAACGCATATATTATAATGCCAACTTATGATAAAATATTTTAAATATACATGTATTATAAATTATTAAAATTAAATTAAAATCTAATTTAATAATAGAGGACAACAAAACCATTAAAATTGTATGAAATTTTATTTATTAATACAAAAATAGAAGAAGCCATTTTCACATATTTATATAAAATATTTTTAATTAATTTATAAATGACAAATACTATTTTCATCATATAATTATAAACATTTATGCGATTATTTTTTAGTTTTATAAATTTTAATCAGTAACATATATTTTAGTGTAAAATGTTGAGCTCACACTGAAAAAAACGTATTGTTAATATTTGGTGATGATTATTTATTTATTTATTTGAATAATGTGTGGTAACTAAATTAACCATATTTATTTTTTCTTAAACATTTATCATAAACTATTATTATGTCTTACCTATATAATATAACATTATTAAATTTTATTAAATAGAAATGTTCCACCTGGGAACAATCTCCCTCCCAGATACGCCAAGCGACGTGATCGCGGTAGGTAAGCAGCACTGAAGTGTCACTGGGCCCTCCCGGAAAGCCCTCCTCCTGCTCATCCTCCTCCCCGAGTGGAGGGTCAACATCCGATACCTCCTCCGCCTCGTGGTATGGCACTGCCACCTCCTCCTCCTGGCGGGAAGAAGATACCCGAGCCAGACGACTCCTTGATCCAGATGTAGAGGTACCCTCGTCCATCTCCACGGGAACTCGCACACGTCGTCCCCAGCCCTGCCCCCGTCCCTGGGTTGATGCCAGCTGCGCCGCCGCCCGCTCGCGTCTAGCCGACGCAGTCTGGGTCTCTCTACCCTGTCTGATGCGTGCTAGGTTGTCTGACATGTTCCTGAAAACAATTGAAATCGATTAATATGCGAGACAACATAAAGAACTAAAAAAATTGCACTTCTGATACAATTCGGAAGTTCATTTCCGAAACTGGGAAT
Organism: Vicia villosa; assembly: GCF_029867415.1. NCBI lineage: Eukaryota > Viridiplantae > Streptophyta > Magnoliopsida > Fabales > Fabaceae > Vicia > Vicia villosa. The sequence goes on along the minus strand of NW_026705087.1, from coordinate 379,196 downwards.
GGAGGTGTTTTCGGAAATGAATTTCCAAAACACCCCTGCGCAAAAGTTTTCTGCAACTTCCATGGCAGACCCCCAAAACAAAGTTCAAAACTATGTTTACACAGTCTAAACAACCTAAATATCAGTACCAACCTAACCTAATTAATTTTTTTGCTAATTGTAAACACCCTAATATGAATTTTAATCATAGATCTAAAACTCAAAATGCTTACCGATTGATGAGATTGGAGGGCTTTTGAATGTAGTGTAGGAAGCTTATTAGATCCTTTGATGTAGCCTTTGAAGTGTTTGCACAAAATTTCTCTGGGGTTGTGTTTGATGTTGAATTAGGGTACAGTGAATGGGGGAGGGGGGCTGTTTTGCTAAATCTGCAAAATGCGCAGTATTTCGGAAATGAATTTCCGAAATGGTGTTTTCGGAAATGCATTTTCGAAATAAGACAAATTTTGAAAAAAAAAAAAGGCGCTTTCGGAGATGCATCTCCGAAAACCCCTTTTTCTTGCATTTCGGAGATGCATTTCCGAAGTAAGGGGTATTTTGGGTTTTTCACCAGAGGTGACCTAGAAGGTTGGGAGGTCTATAAAGAAATTTCCTCATTATTTTCACATAAGAAATATTTTTTTATTTATTTTTCATTCACACAATTCTTAAGCAATAAAATAAAATTATTGAGGAAGAAAAACTTCCTTGGTTTATCCAGAGTCAAATATTAGAGTAACTCATTATGCCATTATTTTTTTCACAAAAACAAATGCTCGTCAAAACTCTTCAAGTCTTTTTGACTATTAACAAAGATAAATCCTTAAGGTTGTTGTAGAACTTGATCACCCATGTAGTTTGATTCCATTTTCTTGTAATTACTGATCTTTGACCTGCAAAATACTAAACAATTATATAAACCTGAGGCGTGTGAATACACTGTCCTTAAGGATTTATCCGCCTCATAAGCGCAAATCCCCAAGATTCAACGGGTTCTTCCCAGATTCTCAATAAGATTCCGAGGCAACAGAATAACAAGAAATCATCTTGTAAATGGCTGGAAGATGTGACCAGAAGAAAAGAAATATCTGCAATTCACCTTATTTGTTTCCAATTTTTTTTCTCTCCAAAACAAGGATCGTTTATATAAGAAAGAGAAAGAAAAATATATTTAATGACTTTGACTAAGTCAAGTCATTATTATAATAACATAATCATTAACCAAATTAAATATTATTATAAATCATAAATATAAATAAAGTAAATAATAATAATAATTTTCTTTAAAAATATTTGTCACTTAAAAATTAAAAGAAAACTTATTTAAAACTTTTGAAATATAATTAAAATTTACAACATATTTTTCTCGTATTAAAATCAATAGTACACTTTATAATATTTGTAAAAGATTTGCATGGGCGATATGGGGACCAATCCTCATTAGGCGTCTGCCCCAGAATGTATTGTCTAGGCATGATTTCCACTCATTAGATGGCTCGCCCTGATGTGGATGGTGACGTGCATGCATTCTATAATCACGCGGGGAAGTATCCGTGACCAGGATTCCCTGAAAAGTAGACATCAACAAGTCTCATGGTCAAGGGGGACAGTTGCTATATCTTAGGAGCCCTTGAATCGGGACCCATATGCCTTTATAAATATCCCAATCTTAGGGTTGAGGAAGGACAATTTGATACACAAATAGAAAACATTTCTAGAACAGAGCTTTCCACCCTCGTGAGCTTGGTCTAACCCAACAGAAATACTAAATCCTTTGACAACCCATATCATCCTAGAGTTGCTACGCATTTGTACTTTTTAAAGCAAGTACAATGGTGTCCAATGTGGTGCCCCCGTAAAGCTAACATGTTCCATAACTTTCATCGTTACCACAACCTTAACACTCGCCGAAGTCTATGCTTATAGTCCTAACCATTTCCAATCATTGTTTCTAGAAGGGTGCAATCTACTACATATGAGGATAATGTTGGTGGAGGATAAATGGATCGAAATGATCTAGAGGGCGGCGAATAGACTATTCCCATAAAACCATTTTCAAAAACATTTCCTTTTATAAAATTAGAGTTTTACCAAAATATGCACAAATTAAACGCTCTAAAAGTGTTTACATTTGATAAAGGGAAAAACATATACATAAAAACCATGAAGCTTCCATCTTATTCTTTTCAAAATCACCCTCCTACAACTTCCATACACTCGCCTCCGTCTTCTTCACTGTTCACACCCTTTAAATCGTAACCCCTAACCTCAAATTTTCTGCCGTGAACACGACAACTCACCATAATTAGACATCCTATCCTCCATCCGACCATGAAACCTTCATTGATCTACCATCTTACACCTTCATCTCACCAAAAAAACACCTCACAACACTACAAAGTTGTGGTAGTCTTTGCTCCACCTTCAACTCGTAACCTGAAACCACCTCCATCAGAACAACCAGTTCCAATCCAACTACACTTGCAAACAACCCACAAAATAACCTACAATCACTGTTCATCCGCATATCACGGTTGAAAAACCCAACAACCGAACCATACCACCAAACACCATTTCTCCGCCAACTACACTCAAAGTCTGGAGAACCATCACCTATAAACAACCAACAACAGACTCACTTTTTCATCTTCACCACTCAACACGCGCAAAAACACCTACAACCAACAAAATTGAAACGTCCCTTTTCATTTTCACTCCTTTTCGGCTAGATTCAACAAAGCATTGTGAGCTAGCTTGATCTCGGTTTTGATTGGTATCTCATTTTTATTTCATTTGTATTGCTATTGCATTAATTCTGTTAGTTTTTGTTTGTATTCGTATCGATGACGTTAAATTATGACTTTGTGCTGGACTTTACTGTTGTAATAATATAATATATGTGTGTTGTGTTGCTGAATTTTTCACTGCATGACCATTTTAGTTTCTTAATATCATTTTTTGCTCGGCTTCTTAAAGAGTGATTCCTAGATGAATCCACTCTAAGTTATTATTCTCATAGATTCTTAGTGAGTCATCCTTTCACGCTTAAATGGTCTGAGGGGCAACCCCTCACAAATTCTCTTTTTCAAAATTAGAAATGGGCTTGTATGAGGTGTTACCTTTGCTAGTCCAAAATAAATTATTCGAAAATCATGTCTTACATTTATTTGAGGAGTAACCCATGTCATGTAACTTTTTATTTTATTTTATTTATTTATGCATTGTGCGAGATTTTACCATGGCAACGTTACTTTTTTGTGACAGGGCTTTTATCCAAACAAATAACCTTTTGTTTTCTTGTAGCAAATGAGCCCATCCACCCCATTTTTTTTGCTGATGACACTCTCTTGTTCGCCAAGGCCAAAACGTGCCAAATCAAGAAAATAGTCAACCTTTTTGACCATTTTAGTCGTGCCTTAGGACTCAATATCAATAACCAATTTCCGAGCTTTATACTCCTCTAGTATCATATTATCCAAAAATCACCAACTTCTTATCTCTAGGGTCTAAAACACAATCATCCTAGACAAATACTTGTGATTTCCTATTCTTAAAGGTAGAGTCAAGAGCGGTGATTTCAACTTCATCATTAAGAAGATGTAGGCTCTCTTGACTTTATAGAAAAACAAGCTCTTAAACAAGAATGGTAGGTTGGCTTTTGCCTCCTCATTTCTTACTTATATCCCTTCCCACTACATGCAAAGAATATGACTTCCTCAAAGCATTTGTGACACCATTAATCATATTACATGCAATTTCATCTAGAAGGGTGACACAAGGGTAGCTTGAGAATTCAATCAGTCAGAGATGACAACACTTCTCTTCTTAGCAATTTTTTTGGATCATGCTTCAAAGAACAAACAAGCTTTGGGTTATTGTCTTATTCAACATGTGTGTGTGAGATGCCCACATTCTCTCTCACTCTACAACTGCAAGTTCCCCCACATGAAATTTCACCATCAAAGCCAATAATATTTTCAAAGATCATTTTGACTTGACGGTAAGTACTAGTTCTTCATTCTTTTTGTTCAGTCATTGGACCTCCCTTAATTCCACTGTCTTGTATGTTCATTTTCATGATCTTGCTCTAACTATAAATGGTGTTTGCTTTACAATCCCATCAATTCTCAATATCTTGTACACTTAACTCTCTCATGATGTTATTACTTGGTTAACAACAAAAGTATTAGCTTCAACAATGTCACGAAATACATCTTTGTTTGACATAATCACACAAATGGTAACTACACAATGAAAACGGCTACTTATGGGTTCTTAACAACATAGAGGGTGCCATTAATATTTACATACTTTCCTCTAGCGTTGGTTTTGCATTTCTAAGCTCAACCTTTTAGAAAAATCAAATTATTGCTCTAGCTCACAACCACAACTCAATCCCTACTCTTTCCATACTTCACCATTATAATATGTCCACCCGTTACAATTTAGAAGATGAGATATTTCTCCACTGTGTCAAATACTACACTGACTCTAAAAACACATGGCATACTCATGAGTTTTCGAATGCTGATTTTTTTTACAATACACAACGAGAATAATTAACTTAAAAATATCATGTCTAACACTCACTACAATAGAATTCCATTTGCATCGTTTACGATAATATTCATTCATATTAACTTATTCCCTCTGATCATAATTATAAGCAAATATTCTTTTTTTAGATTCATTGAATAATGAATGTATCTGGTCTTTTATATAAATCAGATACATTTATTACTTACTGAATCTAAAAAGAAAATATTTGTTTATAATTCAGGTCATAGGGAGTAGATGATTCTAAGATGGAAAATATTTCTTAAACAAAACTCACAATATATCAAATGAAACTTCTTCAATCTTCCTTATACTATCCTCAACAATGATGAAAGTTGCCTCACAATACATTTCATCACAAATTCAAGTTCAAAAATTTCCTAATCGATGATTACCATATAAGAGTTTAAGATATAATTAAAAAAATGAACGAAAAAATAAAATAAAAGTAACAAAGTAGTTATGTGGGTTTGTTGAGTTAAATCAAATGATTAAGGTGTGAAAATGATGCAAATCAGATCCCTTTATCATCAGCTGTCACTCATCCTTATCTGTCGGTGGCAACATTTTAGTTCATTATTATAACTTCGTGTTAAATTGTCACTTTCATCATGTCTAACCCCATTTTTATTTTCTTTATCTATTCATTTACAGCTACACATACACATTCACATAGTAGAGAACTACTAGTATAAATTAAACAAACCAAAAACATTCAATGCAGAGAGATAGAGAGAGAGAGAGAATAACAAATTTTTTTGTTTTATTGTTGTAACTCTCTTTCTCTTTCCGTCGGTCAATTAGATTGGATCCAAATTTCGGTTATTAAGTTCTCTTTCTCAATCACAATTCATTTCTTGCTTGCAACTTAATTCTATCTATTTCTCTCACTTTTCTGCTTGGAGTGATTCATCTACTTAGATCTCTTTTTTTTGAGGTAATTCTTTGTTGAAATGATGTAGAATTGGGGATTTAGGGTTTTATGCTATAGTAAGTGAAACTGAAAACATGATAATTGTGTAATTTTGAATTCAGTTTTTGAGTTTACTGTTAATAAATTGAATGGTTTATGGTTTTAGCTTAATTTGATTTGATGAACTTTTTCTTAGTGATTGATGAGAGTTGAAGAGATCTGAACATTTTTTTTTTCTTTCTGGTTTACAAATAGTTGAATTGAGAATGTTTACTGGATAATTGGAGAATTGGAATTTAGTGATCTGATTCAGTTTACTGTTTTTGTTGTACAGATCTGAGATTTGATTTATTTATTAAAAAGAAGGAGTTGTTGCTTCTGAAGTGGATTAGGAATATTTGAAAGTGGTGAAGTGTTTGAAGTGATGTGTGTGACTTGTTGAGTTTGGATTACTATTTGATTCCTTAATTGGATCTGGGAGGAAATTGAGGAGGAGACTATGATGGACTCAGAAGGGGAATCTGGGGTGAGTTTTTATTTTGATGTGTATTAATCATTTGATTTCAGTTGAATAGTATAAAATGTTTGTTTGGGATGAGATCTTTGAAGCAGACAATAAAAATGAATAAATTAAATGTAATCATAAGTGTTGGTGTTGGTTTCGGACACTGACACAGACACAAATTTTTTCAGAAGTGTTGATATTACGTAGGATGAGATTATTATTCATTGATGCTTACTGGCAAATTTTGGTACTACTTGTGATACTCAGGATAAGGCAATGAAGGTGATGGGTAGCCAAGTCTGCCAGATATGTGGTGATAATATTGGTAGCAATGTTGAAGGCAGTCCGTTCATTGCTTGTGGTGTTTGTGCCTTCCCAGTTTGTAGGGCGTGCTATGAGTATGAAAGGAAAGATGGGAATCAGTCTTGCCCCCAGTGCAAGACTCGGTACAGTAAGCACAAAGGTAAACTAAGGATAAAAATCTGTTATCACTTATTGTCATAATGTAATTTTTTTATTTTTTAAAAGTATAATGTTAAAACTTCATAAGACAAAAGAATACGGTTTTGGTGTGCTAGACAATATGAAGTTTTTTGGAAGCAAATTGTCCTCTTTCGTGTGATATATGAACTGAGTGAGAATGATGCTAGGTTCTTATTTTCGTAAAATATATTCTTTTGATTAAAGAATTTTTTGAGTGAACATATTGGACCTTCTATAGCTAGGACATGATTTAAATTAAAGTCACTTAACAAAGCCAATAAATGAATCCGGTGTTGGTAATGATAGGTGCAAGCTAGACTCGAGCAAAATCATTGAAGTGTATAGATAATTCATAGAAGAATTTATTTGTATTTGATTACCTATTTCAACTGCTTCTATACCTGCATGATAAAGATTATTAATGCAAACAACTTATTTTCTTGGTATCATGTGTTTTTCTCTATTTTTTAATGTAACAACTAGTAATTACCATGCTTATTTAATTGATTTCAGGTAGTCCTGCAATTCTTGGAGATCGGGAAGAGGATGGTGGTGCTGATAATGATGCCAATGACTTCAAGTACAATTCAGAACCTCAGACCCAAAAGCAAAAGATTGCAGAACGCATGTTGAGCTGGCAAATGGCGTATGGGCGAGGTGAGGAGGTCGATGCTCCAAATTATGATAAGGAAGTTTCTCACAATCACGTTCCTCGGCTAACTGGTGGACAAGAGGTTGTTCAACTAGTTTCCTCTATATTATTTTTTTCATAATATGAACTTGAACAAATATTTCCCAAAAGATTTTGAATTAAACATTCTTTGCTAAATCTTCATTTTCAGACATCTGGAGAACTATCTGCAGCCTCACCAGAGAGGATGTCAATGGCATCTCCTGGAAATATTCGTGGGAAACGAGTTCATAATCATCTATCATATTCGTCTGATCTTAATCAATCACGTAATTCCTCTCCCTCTCAAACTATGCACATTCTTATATAGTGTCATTTCTATCTAATATTGATTTTAGATGTTAATTTATATTTCCTTGAGCAGCAAATATCAGGGTTATTGAACCAGGATTGGGAAATGTGGCATGGAAAGAAAGAGTTGATGGCTGGAAAATGAAGCACGATAATAAGAACACTATTCCAATGAGCACAGGTCAAGCTACATCTGAAAGAGGACTCGGAGATATTGATGCCAGTACTGATGTGCTTTTTGATGATTCCTTGTTGTGAGTACTTCTATTTTTCTTCATTAGAATGTGTGCTTCTTCATCTCTGTTGCAAGCCTCTTTGCTACTAGCTCTGTCAGAATTAGTGATACTATTATGTTTTTCAGCAGTTAAGAATCTCATTTAGTAATATATCATGACTGATACATGGAGATTTTATTATCCAAGTCTGTTGTAAAATTTTCTTCTATGATTGTGTATTACATAATTAAACTCATTCAATTGTGTCGCTTTTTATTTTAGCACAATGCATGTTTCTTATTTTTAGGCTTTAGTGCTAAACACCTTGCTTTGATTATGCAGGAATGATGAAGCTCGGCAACCTCTTTCGAGGAAGGTTTCTATTCCATCTTCCAGAATAAATCCATACCGTATGGTTATTGTTCTGCGGCTTATTATCCTCTGCATTTTCTTGCACTACCGAATTACAAATCCTGTACCCAATGCGTATGCATTGTGGTTAATATCAGTTATATGTGAAATTTGGTTTGCCTTTTCTTGGATATTGGATCAGTTCCCCAAATGGCTTCCTGTGAACCGTGAAACATATCTTGACAGGCTTTCATTAAGGTAGAGCCTCAATTTGTTCATCAGCTTTCTCATTTAACTTGTTAAATTTTATAAAACGCATTTTTTGACGGAATACCCTATAAATTTGTTATTTTAGAAACTGTCATAAGCTAGAATATCCAAACTGAGCCATAATTGACATGACTTGCAGATATGATCAGGAAGGGGAAATATCGCAGCTAGCAGCAGTTGACATTTTTGTCAGTACTGTTGACCCGTTAAAGGAACCCCCAATTGTGACAGCCAATACTGTACTATCAATTCTTTCTGTTGACTACCCAGTGGATAAGGTCTCCTGTTATGTCTCTGATGATGGTGCTGCTATGTTGACATTTGAGGCTCTTGCCGAGACATCAGAATTTGCTAGGAAATGGGTTCCTTTCAGTAAGAAATATGCCATTGAACCGCGAGCACCTGAGTGGTACTTTTCAAAGAAAATTGACTATTTGAAAGATAAGGTCCAACCATCGTTTGTCAAAGATCGTAGAGCAATGAAGGTAAAACTGATTAACTTGCAAATCAATTATATTTATTCTTTTGTCTTGACATACATTTGTGTGCGATACCATAATCCATGCTTCTTAGCACTTACCAGCATCTTTTAATGACCATTCCTCTTTGTTTCAGAGAGAATATGAAGAATTCAAAATTCGAATCAATGGACTTGTTGCAAAAGCAACGAAAGTTCCTGAAGAAGGATGGGTGATGCAAGATGGTACCCCTTGGCCTGGAAACAACACCAGAGACCATCCAGGAATGATCCAGGTAATTTACTTATTTTTCTTTTTAGTTGGTTGATTTTTCATGACACAATCTTAAATGGCCTTCTCCACTTCATTCACTGCTATTTTCCCTCAATAGTTTCATCAACCTAGATTGATTAAATATTAGAGGGGTCAACCTAGGTATATTGTCGTTTCTAGTGTTAACTCTTGTCATTTCATGTTACAAAATAGTTTACTCTTGCAAATAATACTTAATCTGCACCTATTTATAAGACCTTTTTAGGCTTTATAGTTTATATACATATTAAGAAAAGTTGGTAGTGTAACTAATTTGTATAATTTGTGTATGCCCATTAATAATTAAGAAATTACTCTGTATGTAAATGCATTCAATATTTTCATATTTGAATGCAAATTAGTAGTATTAATAAGGGATACATTTGCAAAAACAGTAATAAGTGTATCTAGAAATTTGTAAAGAGTTTCTACAAGGGTCTTAAAATTAGGGACAGAGGGAATATTTACTTATGCATATTTTTGACGTTTTGACAAATGGCAAGTTTGATGCAATGTGTGTTGTTGGATTTTAGTTGAGTTTGCGGAAGTTTTAAGCATATGATTTACTAAATTTTCTTTTTCTATCCGTAGGTTTTCTTGGGCCAAAGTGGAGGACTTGATACTGAGGGTAATGAACTTCCACGTTTAGTCTATGTTTCTCGTGAAAAGCGTCCCGGGTTCCAACATCACAAGAAGGCTGGTGCCATGAATGCACTTGTGAGTAAACTATAGAAAATGGTGAAATCTTATTTTTCTCTACTAGTGTACTTATCTCACCATGGATAATCAATCTATCTGTTTCAGGTTCGAGTATCAGCTGTCCTTACTAATGGACCTTTCTTATTGAATCTTGATTGTGATCATTACATAAACAACAGCAAGGCCTTGAGGGAAGCTATGTGTTTTATGATGGATCCCAACCTTGGAAAAAATGTTTGCTATGTTCAATTTCCACAGAGGTTTGATGGTATTGATAGAAATGATCGATATGCCAATCGTAATACCGTTTTCTTTGATGTAAGTATCTTACAGAATATTCATCTGATTTCTGTTATAGGTTTTAGGTTTAAAGTGTTTTCATAATGATATTCAACTTCTTGTGGAATGGGTCACCCCTTATTGTCATGAGTCATCGTTCACATGGATGATTTTATATCAAACATGTTCCCTTTTACAAGAGCCATTTGGGCTCAAAGCATGAGAGGATTTTCCACATCCCCCAATATCACTTTCGAGCTATGGATTCGGAAAAAAAAAACGTGAATTTTATGCCGTCTAGAAGTACATTTCCAGAGACATTAGTGGTTTTATAGAAATGTGAAGGTGGGGAAAGTTGCTTCGCAAAGCGTGGAAATTGTACAGGGGCCCATACAATTATTTTGAGCTAATTACTATCTTAGTTTTAAAGGCTTTGGAGCATTGTCATGAACAAACTTCCTCAAAAGCTTACGTTATCAAGTGAATACAGTATACATGAATCGTTTTTTTAATAATACTTATCTTCCCCATCTTGTCTCTTTTTACAGATTAACTTGCGAGGATTGGATGGTATTCAAGGCCCTGTTTATGTGGGTACAGGATGTGTCTTCAATAGAACTGCTTTATATGGTTATGATCCTCCTATTAAACCCAAGCATAAAAAACCTGGACTTATTTCTTCACTTTGTGGTGGAGATCGAAAGGGCTCAAAATCTGGCAAGAAAGGCTCAAAAAAGAAATCTAGCAAGCATGTTGATCCAACTGTGCCCATCTTTAGTCTAGAGGATATAGAAGAAGGGGTGGAAGGTATAATGTGCCTGTTGAATATTTACTTGCTTTCTATATGAAGTTCATTTTCTTTTGTTAAACAGTTGGGGAAGGGGAAAATTATCATTTTCTTTTCTAATATAACCATTTTATTCAGGTGCTGGATTTGATGACGAGAAATCCCTACTCATGTCACAAATGAGCCTCGAGAAAAGGTTTGGCCAGTCTGCTGTTTTTGTTGCATCTACACTTATGGAAAATGGCGGCGTTCCTCAGTCTGCAACTCCAGAAACTCTCCTTAAGGAGGCAATTCATGTTATCAGTTGTGGTTACGAAGATAAATCAGAATGGGGAACTGAGGTATAACACAGAATGACACTAATCCACAGAATGACACTAATCCATTACTTTTGATGCTCTCTTTAGTTTCTTGTTCATAGTTACTCTCATCTCGGATTATCTTCGAGTATAACCAATATTTGTCTTGTATTCCACAGATTGGATGGATCTATGGTTCCGTCACAGAAGATATTCTTACTGGATTTAAGATGCATGCCCGCGGTTGGAGGTCTATATACTGCATGCCCAAGCTTGCAGCATTTAAAGGTTCAGCTCCCATCAATCTTTCTGATCGTTTGAACCAAGTGCTTCGGTGGGCTTTAGGTTCCGTCGAAATTCTACTAAGTCGACATTGTCCCATCTGGTATGGTTATAGTGGAAGACTAAAGTGGCTCGAGAGGTTCGCCTATATAAACACCACAATCTATCCAATCACTTCCATTCCCCTCCTCATGTATTGTACCTTGCCCGCCGTCTGTCTCTTGACTAACAAGTTCATTATTCCACAGGTTCGTGATTTCTTCTTGAACAAAATATAGTATGTTGCTTGTTGCTTCTAGAGTCTCAATTTGTGATTCCTCTTTTTGCTTGCAGATTAGTAACATTGCGAGTATATGGTTTATATCTCTCTTTCTTTCCATCTTTGCAACCGGTATCCTAGAGATGAGGTGGAGTGGTGTTGGAATTGACGAATGGTGGAGAAATGAACAATTTTGGGTTATTGGTGGTGTTTCAGCTCATCTTTTTGCTGTGTTCCAAGGTTTACTCAAAGTACTTGCTGGAATTGACACAAACTTCACTGTTACCTCAAAAGCATCTGACGAAGACGGAGACTCTGCAGAACTATACATGTTTAAATGGACAACACTTCTCATTCCACCAACCACTCTTCTTATTATTAACCTTGTCGGAGTCGTTGCTGGAATCTCCTACGCCGTTAACAGTGGCTACCAATCATGGGGACCACTCTTCGGTAAACTTTTCTTTGCATTTTGGGTGATCATCCATTTATATCCTTTCCTTAAAGGTCTTATGGGACGCCAGAACCGAACGCCAACCATCGTGGTTGTTTGGTCCATTCTTCTTGCATCCATCTTTTCGCTTCTATGGGTTCGAGTCGACCCTTTTACAACACGAGTCACCGGTCCTGATTCTCAGATGTGTGGAATCAACTGCTAGAGAAAATAAAAGTTGGCAGATTGAATAACTTGTCAGTTGCCAATTGCCACTCCACTGTTGTGATTGTATTGCAATTCTTTTGTTTACAGGTTACAGTTATTTTTCTTTTTTATATTTATTTGTTCATGCATGTTGTTTAAATTATGTGCAGTTGTTGGACTATACAGAAGATAACAAATTAGAATCAAGTTATTTTTGAGGGTGTTATTATTTTATTTTTTTTTGGGTCTGTAAGGGTGTTATTTTTTGTATAATTATTATTTTGAACACACCTCCTATTTTTTGGGAGAAGCTATTTATTGTTGTTAAACTATTTATCAGAAGAGCACACATGTATACAAGTTTATGTTATCATACATATTTTCTTCATATATTTGTTTCAGTAACTAAGACAAGTAACTTCTGCATGTGCTATCACTTAGTTATATGTTTAATATAGTTATTGATCACTCTGTTTATGAGCTTAACTTGCAATGAAAAAAGTATGAAAATATACCTTAATAAAAGTTAACATTGCTTTTTATTTTGGCTATATGGGGTGAGGTCTTAGTATTGTCCAAACCACAAAATCTACATGTCCAAAACACATATAGAAGGAAAATATGTCCCTACTCATCACACACATTCCTTTATTTGTTGCTTAGTTATTTACTCTTTCATATTGAAGTGTATTCAATATTCGGAAGATGAGCATCAGAAGCTCTGGATGTCAGATGTTCTGATGCGGGATGTCAGATGTTCTGATGCGGGTTGATCTTCTGATGGTTACTCAGAAGATAGTGTTGACCAGAAGTTCTACTTTCTGGATCCAGATAGCGTAGCTGTTTAGTTAAAGGGTACTCTAGTATTTGTTAGTATTGTACTGTTTGTACCTTTAGACTTGTTCACTAAGTTTACTCTATTAGGGCTTATGTGGCAAGATTTTCTTTTGTATAAATAGTCTTGTAGTAGCTATTATTTATTAACCCAAGTAGTAGAATATACATCATCACATTTATTCTCTCATTCTTTTGCGCCGTTATTCTTTTGTTTATTCTCTTTGTTATCATCTTTCATTCTTGTGCACCAACAATTGGTATCTAGAGCTCCGGTTCCAAACACAGGGAAACACGAGTGAACGTGAGTTTGTGTGACTGTGTGATTGATTTTGTTTTTGGGAAACAAAGTTGTGTTGAATCACATTTTCTCTTGGTTGTTTGTGGGTTTGGGAAACACTGTGTGAGTGTGAGTGAAATCTGTTTTTCTGCACAAGTTTGAAGATGAGTGGAAGCAACTTGAATACCAAACTTCCAGTTCTTGATGGTAAAAACTGGAATAGATGGATGATTCAAATGTGTGTATTATTTGGTGCTCAAGATGTTCTAGATCTTGTCACTGAAGGATATGTTCCGGTTGCAGCGGATGCAACGGAAGAACAAAGAGAAACGCAGAGAGAAACGAGGAAGAGAGATCAGAAGGCGTTGTTCTTCATCCATCAGTGTGTGGATGCGAATGTGTTTGAGAAGATTGCTGATTCTATGACGTCAAAGGAGGCGTGAGGTATACTGGTTAGGTGTTACGGTGGTGACGTATCAGTGAAGAAGGTGAAACTTCAATCCCTGAGAAAGCAATATGAGAATCTCAACATGAAGAACAATGAGAAAGTCTCTGAGTATATCTCTAGAGTGATTTTGATCACTAATGAGATGAAGGCTTGTGGAGAAACCATTTCTGAACAAGTAATCATAGAGAAGATATTGAGGTCACTTACTCCTCAATTTGATTATATTGTTGTATCTATTTAACATTCTAAAGATCTGGAAACCATGAGAATAGAAGAATTGCAAAGCATTCTAGAAGCACAAGAGTTGTGTCTGGCTGAAAGAACTTTTGAAAGGGAAGTTGAGCAAGCTCTGAAAGCTTCTTTTGTCAAGAAGGACCAGAAGCATTCTTGGTCAGAGTCCAAAAACAGACGTGGTGATAGATTCCAGAAGGAAGCCTCAACTTCTGATGAGAAGAAATATCAGAAGGGAAAGGAGAAGAAGAAAGTTCAATGTTATTGTTGCAAACAGTTTGGCCATTTTGTTAGAGACTGTTTGGCAAACAAAGGAAGGAAATCAGAAGAAGCAAATATAGCTAGAGGTGATTCAGAGGATGAATCTGTGCTATTGATGGCTTTAGAGTCTGACGGAAGATGTTTGTCAGAGTGGTGGTATATGGACACTAGGTGTTCAAATCACTTGACTGGAAACAAACAATGGTTGTTATACTTTGACTCTGAAAGGAAGACAAAGATCAGATGTGCTGATGATAAGTACCTTTATGCAGAAGGAATGGGAAATGTCAAAGTCAGAGTGAAGAATGGGAAGAATGTTCTGATCAAAGATGTTTGGTATATTCCTGAAATCAAAAGCAATCTGGTGAGTGTGGGTCAGCTCATTGAAAAAGGTTTCTCAGTTGTTATGAAGAACAACCTCTTGAAGTTGTATGATTCCAATCAGAAGTTGACTATGCATCTGAACAAGGAAGCAACAGAACATTCAAGGTGAATGTAGAAACAACTGAAACAGAGTGTCTGAGTGCAGAAGGCTCAGAAGGTGATAGTAAGTTGTGGCATAAGAGGTTGGGGCACTTGAACTACATAAGCCTGGGGCATATAAGTTCTAAAAAGCTTGTACATGGCATTCCAAAGATTGTGAAGCCTGAGAAGTCATGCGAGGTATGCATGAAAGGCAAACAACCCAGATTGCCATTTGTATCAGAAGTTGCTCCAAGAGCAAAGCATGCTCTGGGAGTAGTGCACTCTGATGTTTGTGGACCATTTCCAGAACCTTCACTTGGAGGAAATAAGTATTTTGTGTCTTTTGTGGATGAGTTCACAAGAATGACGTGGGTAACACTTATCAAGTTTAAGACTGAGGTGTTCACAGAATTCCAGAAGTTCAAGGTGAAGGCTGAGAAGCAGAGTGGTCAGAAGATAAAGATTCTCGATGGTGGAGGTGAGTATAACTCTACAGAATTCCAGAAGTGCTGTGATGATAATGGAATTGAGCATGAGGTTACTGCTCCTTATACTCCTCAACATAATGGTCTGGCTGAACGTAGAAACCGTACTTTTCTTGATATGACGAGAAGTATGCTAAAAGAGAAGAAGCTTCCTCACAATCTCTGGGGAGAAGCTGTTGCTACTGCAGCATATGTGCTCAACAGGTGTCCAACGAAGAGACTGAAGGAAATTATTCCTTTAGAGAAGTGGACTAAAGAGAAGCAAAGTGTTAGTCATCTGAAGATTTTTGGTTCTGTGTGTTACAAACACGTTCCAGAAGCTAGAAGGAAGAAGCTGGATGAAAGGAGCAGAGTGATGTTATTGGTGGGGTACCACAGTACAAGTGCATACAAGCTCTATTGTCCAGAGACTAACAAAGTTGAAGTCAGTAGAGACGTCATTGTGAAATAATCAGAAGTTTGGGATTGGAGAGAGTCTCAACCAACTTCTGATGTAGAGATAACTTTTGAAGAAGAGTTAGAGTCAGAAGATGAAGAATCTTCTGAAGATGAGTCAAATGGTGAATCTGATTCTGATCCAAACTCTGATGATGATCCAGAGTTTGGTGGTAGTCATGATTCTGGAAGGGATGACTCTGGAGGTGATGACTCTGGAGGTGGTGACTCTGGAGGTGGTGACTCTGGAGTAGGTGACTCTGAAGTAGCTCAAAGGCCACAAAGAGTCAGAATTATACCTAGAAGGTTTGCAGATTATGACATGTTGCAAGATACAGAAGTTGACTCAGAGGGAGATGTCATTTAGTGTGCCATGTTAGTAGATTCTGAACCAGTGGGTATTAAAGAAGCACTCAAGAAGAAAGTCTGGCTGAATGCCATGAAAGAAGAACTTGAGGCTATAGAAAGAAACAAGACTTGGAAGCTGACAAAACTTCCAAAGAAGAAGAAAGCCATCAGCATCAGATGGGTTTTCAAGGTAAAGCTTAAGCCAGATGGATCAGTTGGTAAGCACAAAGCAAGGCTAGTGGCTAGAGGATTTCTTCAGAAACCTGGACTAGATTACTTTGAGGTATTTGCACCTGTAGCCAGACATGAAACAATCAGGCTGGTGGTTGCGTTAGCTGCAAATAAGAATTGGTCCTTGATGCATCTGGATGTAAAGTTTGCATTTCTGAACGGTCCATTACAAGAGGAGGTATACGTGTCACAACCCCCTGGCTTTGTGAAAATGAATCAGGAAGGGATGGTGTACAAATTACATAAAGCTCTGTATGGATTAAAGCAAGCACCCGGAGCTTGGAATTTGAAGATTGATTCATTTTTCAAGAAGCAAGGGTTTCAAAAGTGTGAGATGGAATATGGAGTTTATGTGCAACATTCTGGAAGCAATATGATTCTGTTATGTCTTTATGTTGATGACATATTGCTTACAGAGAGTTGTCCAGAAGATCTGGTGAAGTTCAATAAGGTGCTGATGAATGAGTTTGAGATTACAGACCTTGGAAAAATGTCACATTTTCTAGGGATGGAGATTCTGTACTCAGAAGATGGTATCATTCTGAATCAGCTGAAGTATGAGTTAGAACTGCTGAAGAAGTTCAAGTTGGAGAATTGCAAAGCTGCTGTTACACCATCAGAAACGAATCAGAAACTGGATTTTGACTCTGAAGGTGAAGATGTTGATGCTACGATCTTCAAACAGCTGGTGGGTTCTCTGAGGTATTTGTGCAATACCAGGCCTGATATATGCTATGCAGTTGGATTGGTTAGTAGGTTCATGAGTAAACCTAAGTGGTCCCATTATCAAGCTGCTGTCAGAATCTTGAGATATATCAAGGGAACTCTGAAGCTTGGCATATTGTTTCCTTTTGGGAGAAAGGAAGAATCAGAGTTATTGAGTTACTCCGACTCTGATTGGTGTGGAGATAGAGTTGATAGAAGGAGTACCTCTGGATATTTGTTTATGTTTCTGAGAGGTCCTATTTCTTGGAGTTCCAAGAAGCAAGCTGTTGTTGCTCTATTAACTTGTGAAGCTGAGTACATTGCAGGCGCTGTAGCTGCATGTCAAGCTGTGTGGCTTCTGAATTTATTAGAAGATCTGAAGATTAAAGTGAAGAAGCCTCTGAAGCTGATGATTGATAACAAGTCTGCAATTAATCTTGCCAAGAATCCGGTGTTACACGGAAGAAGCAAGCATATTGAGACTAAGTATCATTTCTTGAGAAGCCAAGTCCAGAATGGAACATTAGACGTTGTGCACTGCAGAATCCGGTGTTACACGGAAGATAGCGTAGCTGTTTAGTTAAAGGGTACTTTAGTATTTTTTAGTATTGTACTGTTTGCACCTTTAGACTTGTTCACTAAGTTTACTCTATTAGGGCTTATGTGGGAAGATTTTCTTTTGTATAAATAGCCTTGTAGTAGCTATCATTTATTAACACAAGTAGTAGAATATACATCATCACATTTATTCTCTCATTCTTTTGCGCCGTTATTCTTTTGTTTATTTTCTTTGTTATCATCTTTCATTCTTGTGCACCAACATTTCACATTTGAAGTAGCATGGTATATACATGCGTCTTCTCTTTCATAAATTCACCATTTAACCAATACATGAGTCTCCTCTTTTATAAATTAACCATTTAACCACTTACATTTACAACCAACAATATATGAGTCTCTCCTCTTTTATAAATTCACCATTTAACAACTTACAGCTACAACCAACGATTCCCACATTCTATAAAAGGATGGATCCCACAGAAACAAACTCTCTCCCACACCAAGCCAAGCTATAACTTTGATACTATATGTTTTGTTGGAGAATCTTAACTTTTTATACTATTTGTTTTGTTGGAGAATCTTGGGAATTTAGGAGCAACAATAGAGATCCAATCCTTCAAGACCAGAAGGGAGAGATGTTAGATTTCCATCCAAAACTGTAAGGCATGCTTCAAGACCACAAGGGAGAGATGCTAGATTTCCATCAAAAACTGTAAGGCATTAGGTATATGAGTTATATCTCATATAAATTTAATGTTCAATTCATTCATAGGCAATATAATACTTAACCATTCACACTTACAACCAACAATCTTCTCCACAAGTCCTGGAACAATTGAATGTGTGTTGGATCTTGTTATAGGATGTGGAGACTCATATTTGTGGGAGAGATTATTGAGTTTAAGTGAGTGGTTAAGTCATATGTCACCTATGAATGACTTGAACATTGAATTTATAAAACAAAAAATACATTTAACTAATAGCTTAAGGTTATGAGTGGAGATGTAATGTCTTCCTTCCTCTTTTTCCTCTCTTGGGTTCCTGGAACATTAGTCTCATTGTCTCTTTCGAACTCCGCAAAACAATGTGACGAGACACTATCTTACACATAATTTATTTTTATTTAAATATATTGTGCTCTTCTCTCAAATTGATTCTTTTCCATTTCTCTTCACCTAATTGTGGAATTGCTTGAGTAAAGATCCTCTCCATTATTATAATTTTAATGTATAAATGTGTAATTAATGTCACAACCTTTAAAAATGCGTGTAAATATATTTTATTTACATTAATTAAAACTATAACAATAGACACCTCCATTTCTTTTGAGAAATGGAGATAATCCTTACTCGAATTGCTTAGCTCATAATGAAAATACTTTTACATTTACTTAGCTCATACTATGAAAATGGTTCTCTCCCTACCAAAACTTTTATCCCTTATCAAGTATTGAAAACTAGAGATTGAAAATTAGAGGACAAAAGTGAAAAATATTATTAATATTTGACACAAACTTATGCATCTATTGTTCATATATAATTACCGACTAAGTTGACTTAACGATTTTGAATCATAATTAATTTTACAAAATCAATTATTCAGTATTTTTACCCTAGAAACAAATACACACTCATTTTACTTTTCATAATTAATTTTATTATTTAAAAATATAATTCATAATTTTTGGGATAATTTTATCTTGAATTTTGATTAAAATTTATTTTTGTAAGATTTTTTTCAATCATAAATCATTTTAAAATTTTATCTTGAATTTTGATTAAAATTTATTTTTGTAAAATTAATTTTAATAAAACAATTTATTTTGAATCAATTCTTTTCCACCGGAGAACCAAAGACGCTTTAAATTAAAATACCGAAACAAACAGCAGTATCTCTCCCGTACCCTGATCATCATCTTCTCCATTTCCAACTTCCTGTATCAAAACAATCATCCCCATCCCCCATTCATGGCAGATTGGTCTCAACTCCCAAAAGACCTCCTCCACCTCATCTCCCAAAAACTCAACTCCCATTTCTACCAACTCCGCTTCCGCTCCGTCTGTTCCTCATGGCGCTCCTCCATCCCCCAAAATCACCACCACCACCTCAATCTCCCTCCCAAATTCCCATCTCCCTCCAACAACGATGATTCCAATGATTCCACCTTCCCTCTCTCCAAACGTACCCTCTTCCTCATCTCCCCTCCCCCAAATCACCAAACCCCACAACCATGGTTAATCAAAATCGGCCCCGACTCACGTGACCTAACCCGCCTCTGGCACCCTCTCTCACGTGACAAACAACTCCCTATCCATTTCCCTAACTCCATCGATTTCAACCACCTCCCTATCCTCGATCTCGGTTGCGAATTCGTCATCGGTAACTTCCCTTCCCAATCCTCCTCTCTCCCTCTCAACAACACCTCACTCTACATGGAGAAGGTTGTTGTATTTGATGCTGACACGTGGCAGATCGGAAAAGGACGCTGTTCGGTTCTTCTCACTATTCACATTTCCGGAAAACTCGCTGTATTCCGATGCAGTGATGAACGGCATGATGAGAATTCTGATGAGAATTGTGATGAGAAATGTGATGAGAAGTGGATGATAATTCCTGATATGCTGACGCCTTATGATGATGTATGTGTTTACAAAGGGAGGCCTGTTGCGGTTGATTGTACCGGTCGGGCGGTTGTCGTGGGACCGGATTTGAGTGTGGAGATGGTGGCGGAGCCGGTGTTTGGTGGAGATAAGAAATTCTTGGTGGAGAGTAAGGGTGAATTGTTGTTAGTTGATAAATATTTGTCTTGTCTTGTGATGAATTGTTTGAGGGATGATGGTAATGGTGATGGTGATGGTGAGTTTTATGAGATTGGAAGGGAGAGAGCGGTGAAATTTGATGTGTTTAGGCTTGATGAGAAGGAGAAGAAGTGGGTGGAGGTGAAGAGTTTGGAGGATAGGGTTTTGTTTTTGGGGGAGGATTGTGCTTTTTCTGCTTCGGCTATGGATTTGCGGATTGGATATGGGAATTGTGTGATATTTAGGGATGATGTGTATAGAGATTCTGGATCGAGTGAGCTTGGGGTTGGTGTTTTTCAGTTGGGTCAGTTTAGGATTGCGCCGTTGTCTTGTTTTCCGTGTTATTCTATGTTTTTCTGGCCTCCTCCGGAATGGGTCGGGCTGCATTGACAATAACAGGTTGGATTGAAAGGTTTGGAAGTTGAAACTGATGAATTGTGCTGGAAATAATCGACACTTATTGGTTAGTGCTGTTGCAGATTTAGTTCTATGAAATGCAAAATGATATTATCATTACTATTTTCATGTTAATGTTGTTGACATTTGATTTGTTTCTGTTGATAGGTTGGATTAGTTTTTCAATAAGTACTTGTAGAAAAATAAATGCTAAAATGTTCTTATAATGATGTTTCTGGGTCGTTGTATAAATTGTAATTGTCTTCTTTATTTCAACTTTATCAAAAGATCTCTTATAGTCTTATCTAACTTGTTTGTAAGCATAGAAAAGCATCATGCGTTTTACCTTTGTATAGATTTTATTTTGTTGTTCAAAGTGAAATGAGTTTGGTTTATTCTGAATAAGAATCAACCATCTGCTGTAACATGCCTTTTGGTATAGTGCTGATTATTTATGCTCTTCATGTTGTTTGGGTAAATCACATAGGTTACCATTTCCTTTTTCACACACTGCTTATAAAGCATCACTTGAACTGATGTGTAGAGCCTTATGGGTTTGTGCTCCCTTACCTCCACAAGTTTCACTTACTTCGTTACCTTTGTTAATGCATTTACACATTTCCCTCTATTTTGACCATATTGTAACCACTAAAGCCAATTCAGGTCTTGAGTGTTTGTTTGTTAGGTATTTAACACCCACAAAGGCTACAAGTTCCTAACTCTAAATTGCCTCCTTTACATCTCATAATATTTTTTTTTTTAGTGAAGATATGTTTCTATAGAATGTACTTTTTCGCCTCCGTCACCTCATCCTCCCAACTTTTTTCTTCTATTCAAGCTTAAACTTCAATCCCATCCCTACTGTTTCTTCTCTATATCAACGTAGCACTAATCAACAATTTAGCCTATCCACTCTCAGTTTCATCCGACCCTCAACCACCTATTCCTACTTCCCCTCTATCTACATCTGTTCAACCAACACTTGTACGAGTCTGTATGATGCAGAATCTGTATGAGTCGTTCTAAAATTGAGTGAAGAAGGGAGATAAATACAGAAAGTAGTTTTGAGGTATTGGTAGGAACATTGAAATTCATGGATCAAAAGCAGCTCAATGGAATCATTCTGAACGGATTGAAGGAAAGGTAAGGGTTGAACTTAAGTATTGGGTCCATTTACATTCCTCTCGGTGCGTAGCGCAACTGATAGATTTTTCACACATGATTGACAAAAAGAGTTTGGAGGAGAAGAGAATTGCAGGGAGGGTTGCAAGGGGGACTCTCTTACATGATTAAAAATACAGGGGGACACTTCATTCCCTTGCAAGTCTGCTGTATACCCCCTTGCATTGAGATCATTATTGTTAACCTATATTATTGATACTGAACCTTTTTAGTGGAAAGGGTTTTTAACTATGTAGCACCTAAAAAGATGTCGGTGTTGGCCACCGATTGACACTTGTGATTACGTTTAATTTATATGTTTTTTAAATTATTATCGGTGTCGCGCTGTCAGTGTTGGAGTTGTGTTCAGGTGTCTGGGTTTGTGTTTGATAGGTTTTTAAAAGGTTTTAGTTAAAAGTAATTATGAGATTTTGCAATTCAATCAAGGCCCGTGAAATGCATATGACTGTCAAGTACTAGTCACATTTCAATCGCTGCAATTACTTTATCAGCTATTATCACTTTTTGTTAGCATTGTTGTTTTGCTTTGATCTTAGGCTGTTTCAATATTTTCTTTTCTTTGGGTTGTTTGCTAAAAACATGTTTTTATCTCTTTTTCATGAGAAGGGTGATTTATGATTTATTTTGACTTAGAATCATCTATTGAATATTTATGTGCCTTACGATTAACTCACAACTTTAAAAACATTAAAAAAAAAAAAAAAACCAAAAACAGAGAATCTGAGGAAAAGAAAAATCAAAATCATTAAGAAAAATATCACCCAACCTGTCACACCTTCAATAAATATAATGCCAATTTTTTTACAAAGGATTAGCTTGACCAGTTGATTTGGTTTAGATACAATTAGTGCGGTTCATGGTATAGTTTAGTAAAAAAAAACCTGAGTCGAGTCGATTAAAACTATAATAAAAAGTCATTTGGACCGAACTGTTTCAATTTGTGCAGAACCGAATTGAACCAAAATTATTAGTTTGATATAACGGTTTCAGAATACCAAATTATACCAAACCATTAGAAGATAGTTTTAAGATAGTTTTTCTAAAACGTTTCAATTTGTGCAGAACCAAATTGAATAACAAAACTATTAGTTTGATATAGCGGTTTCAGAATACCAAATTATACCAAATCATTAGAAGATAGTTTTTCTAAAACGATAATCAATTTAAAACTGGATATTGTATAAAAACTAGTTATAAAACCATAGCCGAATTTATAATTGATTTTATAACCGATTTTGATTGACATATGGTTATAGTTATAAATCCAAACCATTTAAATGGTTTATAAATGGTTATGGTATGATTTTTAAAAATAACCAACTATGAACACCCCTATTTTTCATGCTCTTTTCAGGAATTTAAGTTTTCTTATTTCTATTTTTATCCATCACAAAATAAAAATTAGACTTTTGATATCTACACAGTATCTTTCATAACAATTAGATCCATAACCACAAACATTATGTTAAATATATCATTTTATTTTCGCTAATTAAATAATGATCCTAACACATGAATTTATTACACATATGACCAAATAATTCTAACAATCTCCTACTGATCATATATGTATCCTTATAAATATGTTAGATTTCATGAGCTCGAATATTTCCATTATAATCATTGAATATATTCTCATATGGTCCTTTAATTGTATTAATATATATGACCAAAACAGTTTTCATTATATCAATCATAATTAAACCCATAAATGATCACTAATACAAACACAACTAAATAACATTGATCAATCATGAAATGTGCAACATGAAAATAACGTGAAGGTGATCAATACATCTCAATTCTCAACAGATCCTCCTTACTTTAACGAAGTCAATATTATCATACAAAATGTAATAAACTGAATAACCATACTTTATTTCTGATCAAAACGTAATACAAATATATGAGTATGTGCATATACTATCAAACAAGATTATTCAAACCCCACTCTCTCTAATTCACTCGAAACAACAACAAATTGCACAAGAATAAGATGCAACAAAAAGGAGAATGAATCTCACATGAATTCATAATCAAGATGCTATTCAAGAGAAGACGATAAAGATTTATGGTGATGTGTATAGACACACCAAGAAGAGAAGACAAAATCACTCTTTATTTCTATGAGTTTCACCTAAATGTTTCACTCTCTTGTTGCTTTCACCAAATAAACAACTATTCAAATCAAAGATGAAAAATGGGGTTTGTGAAGCCATGATTCAGATCAAGTAGAAACTTTGATTCAAATCAGTTTGAGCAAAGCCCAAATATAGCTTCATGGAAATAGTTGATTCAAATCAATTTTTACACTTGATTCTGATCATATGAGGTTGTGATTCGAATAATGTTCATTTTGTGATTTCAAATGGTCTATAGGCGATTTACAATTTTCACAAACCTTCTAATTCGAATCATGTTTTACACTTGATTCAAATCAAACAACTAAAAATCCAAATTTAAGAGTTCTAACTTGTGAAAAGCAAATTACAAATACGCAAATACTAAATCAACTATATTCAAATTGACAAAAACATCAAAAAAAAGTGATAGCATACGATACCGCGACTGCACTTTAACTTTGTCGACGAGACATGCTGCCTAACCACTGTTTTGTCAAGTAGACTTTTAATACAAGAAGTCGGTCCCTTAGTTAAATAACTGTCTGATACCATTGTTTGGTAATAAGGGGTAGGGGTGATCGCGGTGCGGTTTGGGCGGTTTTGACGAAAAAAATCATCCGAACCGCAAGAGAAAAAATCGTGCGGTTTGGTTTGGTTCGGTTGGCTTTTAAAAAAAATCCGAACCAAACCAAACCAACCTAATGCGGTTTGGTTCGGTGCGGTTGGTTCGGTTTTTTAGAAATATTTTATTGAACCATTCATATACATATAGATGATAACGAAACTTTGTATTTAAACATTCATACACTATTAAATAACAACAAAATCCGTCATATTTTGATAATAACTTTCTATTTAATATGTAAAAATTAAATTAGACAAAAGTGGAATAATAAACATAAAATAATAGTATAAACCAATATAAAAATTATTAGAATGAAATAAAAAAATAGAAGATACGAGAGATTAGTGAAGGTGAAAAAGAAAAAACAAAAGAGTTGAGAAATTAGAGAAGAAGATGTGCGATAAAAACGAAACTGAAATAGGGAACATTTGCCTAAAAATGAGAAGGTGAAAAAGAAAGAATATAAGAGAGTAGAGATTATAGAAAAAGAGGGAAAATGTATGTGGCAAAGAAGACGCGATAATGCTATTAGAGATTTGAGAAGATCGAGACTAAAATCATGTGTAAGGAAGAAAAAATTGTTCGTAATCATAAGGTTAAAGTATTATAGATTTAAGTTTGGGTTGGATGTGAGTTAAGTAAAAGTTAGATTGTAACATAATGCGGTTTGATTCGGTTTGGTTCGGTTTATAAAATACAAACCGCAAACCAAACCGAACCATGCGGTTTTGTTAAAAGATGACCCAAACTAATCCGAACCAAATGCGATTTTTTGCGGTTTCGGTTTGGTTTGGTTTGGTTTGCGGTTTTCTATTGGGTTGGTTTGGTTTTGATCACCCCTAATAAGGGGGACATCCATATTGGATTAAGATAAACCATACAAGTGACAAAGACAACACATCTACCCTAAGAAATTGTCACCTTATTTTACTTTTAACAAGTACAATAACCACTCACACATGTATATCCACAATCTCTCTCATAAATGTGAGTCATCGACATCACGAGTCTTGATCCACACTACGATCTCACTTTCGTTTATGTACCAAATTTAACCTAAATTCTTATATCACTTATTGGGACTCTAAATGTCGAGGAGAATAACAAGACCTACATAGAACTAAACGTCTAAAATTTTAAGAGACTTTAACCTCACATATCCATTAAAGATCTTATGGGTTTTGATAAGTCAAAATAACCGTTCTACTTCGGTCACAATCTCTAATGTGGTCGGTAAACACATGAAATAATTGGTACGGTCTCCCCCGAGATGCTTTAGAGTATGGAAGGTGACAACTAGTCTCTCTATTTTTGTGCTGGAGTCACCGCATTAAGGTTAGCTTTGTGCTAAATTGTTTATTTAAACTTAAATAATAAGTTATGGGAGCCTCAATTGGATTATAGACTCATACTTGTTCAGAACCGGGTCTGCAATCTTAGTCTTTATGCCGTTCTAGTATATACAAAAGAAAAAAAAACTTTTAGATAATGAGTACTCATACTATGATCATATAGTTAAGTTCCTATAAATAACTGTCAAACCATACAAGTCTATTAAAATATCCTTACCAACCACATAATAAATTAATTTCACAATGTCACACACACACAACAGTACTCTCTCAAATTAAGATAGACACACATTAATGCAAGAACTCAGTATCATTTCCCATGGCCACCAATATCTCATAAGAAAGACATGGTAAAACATCTATACTGCCTTCTTCCGCCCCAGCAAACACACTAATCTTCCCATTTCTTTTATTCGCACCCCCGCATCGAACTGCCACCGGCTTTCCCCACCCGAAATCATTACCATAAACATCAAACCTCGGAGAACTGTTCGTTGTCAACGAATAACAACCACTCAAATCACTCCCACCTGTAAACAACTTTGGTTTTCTCAACCAAGAATCATAACTGTTTTTTATTTTCTCATCATCAGAATTTACAGAAATAGTCTTGTTCATCTCTACTGCTACCTTTCCAATCCCACTACCAAGAATTTCTCCTGCTTTCATTGTAAAACCACACACCGCAATTGCGTTTCCGAAATATTCATCTTCGAGCGGAGGAATCATCTTTGCTCTAACTCCAATCAGCAAACCGTAACAAACATCTTCATGTGGATCAAGTCTTTCGCAACGAACCACGGAACGCAAAACGTGAGATAATACCGCTTGAAGTGAAGAGATTGTAATATTTTCAGATTCAGTTTCTGTGTTTGCTTTTGATTTCAGTTCCGCGATTTTCTCCTTCGTGAAATGGAAAACTCTTTCACCTAAGTTGTTTGGTTTGGAGGTTTGGGTGAATTGATCAGTTGTGAAAGGGAAACGTATGGGAAGTTGATGAATGTCGTTCGGAAACCAGCGTTTAAGTAAAGGGAGTTTGTTTAAGGAAACTCCTCGTGAGATTTGAGACCAAGAATGGATGAAATGCCAGAAGGACTTTCCATCTGATGCAAGGTGGTTGAGTGTGAAACCTATGAAGATACCGTCCTGTAACTCGGTTACTTGGACAGCAAGAATTGGGTGGGAAGTGTATTCGTAGTTTTTGACGCCGTTGAAAGAGAAAAAAGAGTAGACAATGGGAGGTACAATATAGTTTTCTGGTTGAAGGATATCAGAAACAGTGGTGTTTTGTGCTGTGGCGTGGACGAAGAGCGCGCCAGCGTTGTTGCAGACGATGTAACATGACGATGAGGTGGTGGTGTTGTGTTCTTCTTTGTGTTGAGTGATTACAAGACGACCGGCGAGGGGTGGAAAGAAGGAAAGAGTGGTGGAGAGGGTTTGTTTCAAATGCTGGATTTGGGATTTGGATGGATCAATGGTGTGGTGGAAAAGAAGGCCTTTTTGAATGGGTTCAAGTGGGAGGAATTGGAGATCCCATGGTGTTAAATGGATTTTGTGAAAGTCAGTTGAGTTTGTATTAATGTTATTGTCACTTGGTGCTTGAATTGTACTTGTGGAGATTACTCTCACAGAATCATCCATGGTGCTAACTAGTCTATCTTCTGTTGAAGCAGTTTGGAGAGACTTTCTTCGTTGCTAACAATGTTAGGTGTGCAAGTGGAGGATAATAGGATATGACAGTAATTAATAAAGTTGTCTTGGAATGAAAAAGGGTGAGGATAATTGAATTTGACACTAATAAATAAAGTAAAGTTGTCTTGGAATGAAAAAGGGTGAGGATAAAATTTGACACTAATTAATAAATAAAGTAAAGTTGTTTGGAATGAAAAAGGGTGAGGGACCGGGAACCACTATCCTAACAACAATGTTAGGTTAAGGATACTTTTTAGGGTTAATGAACTTTTTGGTCCCTCTAAATATTGCAGATTTCGTTTTTAGTCCCTTCAAAATTTTTCTTTAAGAAATCGTCCCTTCAAAATTTTTCGTCTAAACTATTGGTCCCTAACGTCAAATTTGCTAGAGATTAGCTACGACTTTAGCCACTGATTAGCTACGAAATTTGACGTTAGGGACCAATAGTTCGGAAGAAAAATTTTGAAGGGACGATTTCTTAAAGGAAAATTTTGGAGGGACTAAAAACGAAATCTGCAATATTTAAAGGGACGAAAAAGTTCATTAACCCTACTTTTTATTGTTATGTTTTTTATATAGAATTAAATATATATTTTTTTATAAATATTTTAAATTTGACTTTTAATTCTTATAAAAAATATATTATACTTTTGTCTTTATAAAATTATTTTTGTATAACGTTTTAGTCCTTTTACAGAAACTAAAACTACGTGCATAAATAATTTAGTAGGGACTAAAACATAATTTTTTTATAAGAACTAAAAGTCAAATTTGATAATTTTATAAGGACCAAAAACATATTTAACCATTTTATATAATAAAGACTAATATTATTTACATAAAGATGGTATCTCTTTTTAGATGAAAAAATCAATTGATTTGGACCGTTCACCAAAAAACAAAGGTCTGACGAGGGAGCAAGCGAGGTATGGAATATGGAGTAGATAAACTCCTTCTCTCTATAAAGTAGACAATCTTTCACCTGACAATCATGCTAACTGCACAGATCATATAATGGTTTTTCTACAAGCGTGCAACTATCAACCATATTTAAAGAGGAAAGCACTCCAGTTCAAAAGTTTTCAAATCTTTTCTCATTCAAACACTTGTTTTAAATATTAAATATCATACTAACCTGGACATTGTAGTGATAACATTGTAGATCTTCCCCCTCTCCACCACATAAGAAACTTCGAACCATTGCAACAAACTTTGAATTCATATTTTATGATTAACTCTAGTCCCAAAATGGAACATTGGCGTTGTCTGTGCGAATCGACTCCTGATTCCTATGATTTTCCAATATTAAACTTCTCTTGATTCAATCGAATCTTCTCCATTAGAAATCCACATCTCTTTCAATTGAAGCAAATATCTCCATTTTCTGATCACTTTTATCAAATTCAAACTCTTATCCTTTAAATATTCTATCAGATCTATCGACAATGGCAAATTGTAAAGCTACTCACTCTTCTATCCAATGGCAAATCACCGTTGTCGTTGAAGTGGCCAAGAATGCTCCACCTCCCCCTCAAAGGACGAACAATCAAGTCCTGACAACTTCTCAATTAGTTCCTCTAACTCAAGATCTTTTCCAACCTAGGGAAAATAAGGGAGTTATTCAACCTCCGTCATTCCTCGAATTTACCTCAAAGTTCCACAAAGGTAAATCTTCATTCATACCTACACAATTTCCTATAATGCTTGGGAAAGAAATGCTTCATGTATTTCAATTCCCGCAGGCTATCCTTGACGTGCACAGAGCTAACGACATACAAAACAATGTCTATAACATGGTACAACAGTAGAACTCATAGGCCATAGTGGAGAGACTACTCTGGATTGAAGAAAGCTTACATAATGCCAATCCTAAAAAGATCACCATATAAGAGGCGACTTCACACAAGAATCAAACTCCAACCTATGAGCCAAGGAGAGATACAAAAGAAGTCCAAAAGTCTCCCAAGACACGGGAATCACTCTCCTTTCCATTATCACGAAGGAATAAGAGGTAGTCATACTTTCCTCGAAGTCCGTCTTTCTCAGAGGGGGGAAGATACGAGGAAGATGCTCCCATCCAAACACCGAAGAAAATACTCTATCCGTTTGCATCTTGGAAAGACGAATCCCAAAATTGTTGGAGAAACTGCTAAAACTTTAGATCTATGATGGGACCAAAGATCTTGATAAGCATGTCGAGCATGTAGATGATCATTTGGACTACCATCATGCCAATGAGGTTGTGAAGTGCATACTCGTTGCTTTAGCCCTAATAAAATAAGATGCACGTAGCCTTTTATAAATCCCTCCCAGATGGGATTATTTATTCTTGGGCTGAACCGTGTGAAGCTTTCACTGCCCACTTCACATTTAGGAAGAGACGACTAATTACTATGGTCGTTCTTAGCTGAATCACGCAGGTTAAGAAAGAACCCTTGCATAGATGCATTGATCGATTCACTAAAGTTGTTGTGCTGTTGGAGGCTCAGATGGAAGCCTGAAGTGTTGGATCTTTGAAATGGGCCTGAGACTTGACTGTGATTTATGAGAGAAGTTAGGGTGCAAAATGGCCCATAACCTGAAGGATTTGTTGAGTAAAGCACAACCCTATATAACCTACGAAGAAAACTATTGTCGTTTCCACAAGAGTCACAACCACAATAAAACAATTGCATCCCGCTAATATGATGCAATTGAAAAGATGACCAAGAAGGGGCGATTGATCGAGTACACCAAAGACGATAATGAAGGTGAGAAAAATACACAAGAAAGGGGGTTAAATTGTGTATCTGATAACTTTTGCATCTATAGAAACACCAACTTCTAAATCTTACCAAGTTCAAATTCTAAGCTTGAGTAAGCAGCAACAGAATAATTTAAAGTTCATAAGTAATAAGTAAATTGATAACACGAAATTATATCGTAGATTCGACTCGACTCACATGCATTTTATTACCGATTTTATTTATTTATGTCATATTATGCTGGTATTTCTATTGTATTTCAGATATATGCTAACAAAGAACCTAAATGTGAAAAAGAGAAAGAAACTAGAGGAAACAGAGAAGAAATGAAGAAAAGAACGAAGAAATGCAAAGTTGGGCCTGTGGCCCTCGCCGTACATATTAAAGAGGGTGTTGCCCTCGATATAAAGGTGTGTCCCTCGTCACACTTTGCCATTGCTATGTTATTTTGTTTTGTTGCGTGGTTTTCTCCATGTTATGAAACAACCCCAGTCCATTGATTCTTCTCCAACTTAAAGAGTCTCCCGGATACTCTGGGCCATGAAGTCACTAGTCCTGATTTTTCTCAAAAGGAAGTTATGAGAATTCAGAGAGAGTTATAAAAGGGATTTCTACACAGTTTCAAGAGGTTCTACCATTTTTTCGTTTGAAGTGAGGGTATTATGCATAGATTTTAAGCAGAAAAGTTTACTTGTAAAAGTGGTAGTTTCTCACATTGAGGAACTACCACACAATTAGTTTTAGGCGTTGTTTCATTTATTTCAATTCTGTACTTGATTGTCAATCGTGCCGACATATTATGAATTCAGTTCCTGCTACTATACGCGAACATAATTTCAGAAGTTAATTCCAGTTTGTTTATTTCCGCTTTTACAGGTTTCTCTTTATCGTATTTCTTATTTCTATTGTATGGTTTGTTTAATTTAATTACCATGTTGTTCTTAATTGCAATCGTCATGTTTATTTTTTTTACATTTAATTCCATGTTTAGTTAAACTGTCTTGAGTCCAGTATTTGAGGACCGTCGTCTCTGACGGGACTCGGTAAAAATGTTGGCCTAACTAATTAATTTGAAATTTCTGTTTTGGTTATTGTTTTTAAACTGAATTTAAATTTCTTTGTCACGAGAGTGAGAGGTTATTTCACATGATTTAGCCACGAGAATGGGAAATTAACTAAGGTTCGAGCCAGCACTGCGAGAGCGTGGGGGTAGAACCGAATAGTAGAAACTAGACATTAATTATAAACACAGCGAGAGCACTTTAGGATTAATTAGAATTTATTTATTTCCAAAAATTACTTTTAATTTAAATGAGACAGCGAGAGCAAAGCATTATGCTTTAAGAGTATAGTCAGAGTCAACAACACGAGAGTGTGAGATAAAGTCTTTAAAATCAATATTTTCTACTAAACACTTTTCTAACTTTAGTGTAAGCCAACAAGTTACAGAGTCCCTGAGATATACGGAATCCACATTCCAACCTCTCTTTTATTATATATTTCTGTAATATTATTTTAGTCTTTATTTTAGTCTTAGTTTCCCCTTAATCAATCATTCATTAGCCTTAGCTTTACAAAGAGACAATAGATTACAATAGGTTGACATTGGTCTCTGTGGGTTCGACAGTCTTTTATATTACTTCGATATTTCTGTGCACTTGCGGACGCATCATAAATCACACACAAAAATTATACTGGTTCCTCTATAACGAGAGTAGTCCATTTCCCTTGTCACACAAGAGCTTTTCACTATAATTAAAACTTGATTACAACTTGCTTAGACACACCAGTCCAAGAATTCCTGTTCAATCACACCTGAAAAAGACTTCCTTGCCTAAACACACCCATTCAAGACTTCCTTGCTCAATCAACCTGAAAGAGACTTCCTTGCCTAAACTCATAACTCAGGACTTCCTTGCTCAGTCTAACCAGAAAGAGACTTCCATGCCTAAACTCACAACTTAGGACTTTCTCGCTCGATCTAACTAGAAAGAGACTTCCTTGCTCAAACACTCAGTATGAGACTTCCTTGCTCAAAAAAACTGTTTGCGACTTTTACAAATTCTAAACAAATTGTTTAGGATTACAACAAGATGTACCTGATATACAATCAGAGGTATAAATAATATAACACAAGAAAAGATCTTGTTACTTGAGATTTCTTGGATATACAAGTGTAATAAACTCTCAAGTCTATGTACAATACAAAAACTATGTATGAAATCTTAGAGTGCAAAATAATTCCTATTCTATCTTGTTGTATTTATTTTTGTTGTTGCTTCTTTTGAATCTTCACCTTCTTGTATAGAGGAAACAAAATAGACGTTGGAAGCTTGCTTGCATAAGTATCTTTGCTAAAGAAACGATTTTCATGATAGAGATGTTGGAGTAGGTACGATGAGGATCTTCATCTTCTGAATAATCTTTTTATCCATTATGTGTTTCTCAAGTAAGGCGTCCATAGGAATGCTATAGTATATTGAAGGAATCGTGTTACACAGCCTTACGCTAAAACCTCTAGTTGACTTTCTCCATAATTATGGCAGTTTACAAGGTGAAGCTGCTTTTACACAAAGTACGGACCAAAAGGCATACTACGTTTCTAGTTTATTAGAGGCTGAGTCAAGATGGTGCCGAGATTTATTTGAAATTCAAATTCTGATCTATCAAAATTTAAATTATATGCTTCTTCTTTAAAAGCCATTTAATAGGGTTAGAACCTAGTTAAATACCAACTTAATGATCCTGTATACTTAAACATATGTTAGTATACCCTATTGTTCTTAAGTACTTTTTTATCATCAAAACCCAAGGTGTATGAACAAATTTTGTTCCAGCAGACAATAGGGGGCGAGAAGAGTTTCCAAAGAGAAAACAACCCCCCCAAAGGATTTGTTGAAGTTGTAGACGAGGGAAAATGCAAAGATGTACGCAGCGAAGAAGATGAAATGCATTACGGGAAGCGACAATACATCCCTTTTATCAAAGAATGCACCTTAATGGAAAGAAACCCATCATGTCATACCCTAATTTTTACCCCTAAGATTCTTCATAATCAAGGATCACAAGTCGGGCATCTTCCTAATCCTTAACTCCTTTGGTTTGACCTTTATGGGAGATCACTAAGAACCTTTTGTGTTTATTTTTGCATATTGTTTATATTTAACTTTGCTAACCTTATTCAAAATACAAAAAATTGTGTTGCTCTCTTTTCTTATTGTTCAAGGTACGGGCTTACAATTAAAGGATCAAAAGAGTGTCTAATTCCTAAGAAGATCTTATTCTACGATCAAGACTTATTGGAGGTTCAAGGTTACTTGGTTTTTGGTTGAAGATACCAAAAGGCCAAGTTTGGTTTCTCAATTAGGGTTTTGGTCCACAAAGTTAAAGTTTTGGTCAACAATTGGTCCAAAGAACTTTTTAACTTCAAGACATGACCTATAATCTTAGGTCATTTTCATGTTAAGCTTCTTTCAACTTCATTTGGTAAGGAAAAGTTCAAGTTTGATGTATGTTTTTAAGTTTGATTCAAATATGATTCATGTGTTTATTTCCATGCCATCTCCATTAAATTATCAAGGTTATTCAAGGGACAATTAAAATTTCTTCATTTAGTATTCAAGTGTTCATTATTGGCCTTTGGATACAAAGAAATAACAAAAATCACAAGTTGGTGCATGGTTGGTTGACCTAAATTCAAGTGTGGCATGTCACTTGGTCACAATTCATAACTCTCCCATTTCTCAATATTTTTGAAATCTTCGAGCCAAATATCACATTTGAACTTCTCTACAACTTAAATTCAAGGGTTAAACATCAATTTTGCCTCTAAGTTCCTAAATTTTGGAATTGTTCAAGATGCTCATGTGTGCACAAACGCTGGTCCACAACTTTATTCGACCTATTTCCTGACCCACGAATCAGGTCATGACATGAACTTTTCATCCATTCCATTTTCAACTCAAGCATCCTTTTGATTTGATTCTTTTTGTTAGACGATGTCAACTTATCTAGAGGGGGTTGAATAGATCCCCAAGTTTAAAAGCCAAATTTTAAAGGTTTTGAAAACGTTTAAACTATGGCAAGCGGAAGTATCTTGTTTAGATCGAAAGTCGTCTAAACTGAATCGGTTATTGGAACCCCATATATGCACACAACTCATTGTTTGGAATAATAATGATAAAATAAATTAACAATTCAAAATCCTTAAATCCTTAAATACATTTTAAATACATTGATCGAATCCAATTGTATAACTCTTGTTGAAAATCCTTAAATCAACACCTTGATCTTGGAGTAGAAACCTTCATAGTTTTTCCGATGAAAACCCTTATGATTCTCAAACCAACCTTTGGTTACAACAAACCTATATTGAACGTTATCAACCAAGTCTACATGGCACCTGTAGCAACCCGCCTAAAAAATTAATGTTTAGAGTCGCCACCTATTCTACCAAGGCGAATAGGAAACCTTTAATGGTTGTGAGATTCAAGGTAAGATACTATATTCGGGTTAAGGGAAGGTGTTAGGCACCCAAAACCCTTTCCTAAAGGTTAACATTGCAAAGATTAGGGTTAGGGCAAAAGCATAAAAAAAGGGGGTAACAGACAGTTATTAGGGTTAAAAGATTAATTATTGAACATGATTAAGATTTGGAGGAGGGGGACTCGCCTTGTTGCCAAGTGCCTACGTACCTCCTTAGGGAGGATCAGAGTCTACGTAGTTCGGGAAAGGGTTGTACGCCCTTAGAATTAGAAATTTGATAGGGTTGGGAATTTGCCTCAAAGGCTTTTGAAATAGCCTATGATAATGTGTAATTTGATACTGGAAATTTTGAAAAGTTTGGGAAGTGTTTTAAGAGTGGGCGTACAACCCTGATTTAATTTGTACTATTAACCGCAATAATTGATTGATTCAATTACCATAGTTAAAAGATTAATAATTTGCACCATTACCAATTTTAATCGATTGATTCGATTATCACTAATAATGAATTAAGGTATATTTTAATAATTTTATAGAATTTTTATATGCATTGTTACCCCTCGTAATCGATTGATTCGATTAAAAAGAATAACAAATTAAATCGAAGGGAAGACGGTTAATCATCACAACTAATAAAATAGTTGCAACCATTTAACCAAATAGGGAGTAATTTTATTTTAATTAAATAGCATTTTAATTAAAATTATTGTTGACCATAGCGATTAATCGATTTAATCGGCACGAACAACAAATTATAATCTAATACAAATATTATATATTAATTTATTTAGAAAATAACTATTATTATATAAATAAATATATTAAAAAAGAATTAATTAAGATAAATATATTAATTAAAATTTATTTAGTTATTAGGGTTGTGATTTAATAAGGTGGCTATTAGGGTTCATATCATAGGGACCTAATCAAGGGCGTTGGATCAGGCTGAGTGGAGAATTGAATGGCCAGATCTGGCAGGCGCATGGTAATGCCTATAGCATGAGGCGCATGGGATAACTGGTTAGAAATTCAGAAAAAATAATATGTTGGAGGGGAGGCTCGAACCCATGACCTCTCCCTCCCATACGCGCTTCTCAACCATCCCTACTGAATGAGTTAGTTGTTTAGTACACGCGCGCAATGGATAATATAGAAAGACTGGAAAACGCAATGGGAAACGCGCGCGAATTTCAAACACACGAATCAGATGAGGACACCTCATCGTCTTCCCCAAACAACCCTGTAAATTTCTGCAAAATTGGCTACGATTTAGCTACAAACGTGTTCGTAGCCTTTTGACTTGAATAATAGCGATTAGCACATACTTCTCAATAAATATTTCGCACCCCCTCTAAATGTTTCGTCTCAACCCTACGAACCCAACCATGCACCTAATTTAACCTAATTTTTACCCTAATTAAAAGCCCCAAGTTAGAACCCTAGAAACTCAAAACGGCCGTTAATGGCAAAGCAAGATTAAGGCACGCAAACTCCACACAATTAATCCAGAAATAATCAGTGCATCAAGGCAAGCCAAAACATATGATTAAAACATCATGAAAGTGTCTATAACATGCTAATCGATCCAAAGTTAGAAGTGACTTACTTTGACAAAATTGAGGTAATTCTGGGGGTGTTGATGCTATGCTATGATCCAGACACGTTCCAAATGCCACGAGCAAGCTTTTGGAACCTTTAAATCTCCCTGAAAACCTCCGATTCTTTGAAACCGAATTTGAATTTCTTGATGACTTTTGAGTTCTTGTA
Source organism: Vicia villosa (assembly GCF_029867415.1). Lineage (NCBI taxonomy): Eukaryota > Viridiplantae > Streptophyta > Magnoliopsida > Fabales > Fabaceae > Vicia > Vicia villosa. The sequence goes on along the minus strand of NW_026705087.1, from coordinate 342,478 downwards.
CGTGTGCCTCTTTCTGAATTTTTCGTCCCCTATTCTGTTGCTTGATGTTGTGTACTTATAGGGGAGAGAATTAGGTCTAGAAAAGAGCCCAAAAAGCCTTTGAATCCAAACTTCCTTCTTTGAGAAATTTGATTTTGTTTCTTGAATAAAAAGTTTCTTTTTTTTGCCAAGATTATGTACCAATCTCCTCCCATTTGATTTAGCACGAAAATGATAATATATTTGCCATTAATACTGATTGGAATTCATCAAAATATATTTTCCATCAAAATATTTGATTTCTCACTTATTTACATCATTAAAAATTAATTTTAAATGAAATAAAATTGTGTAAAAAATCAAATAACGTGATAAAATTCGTGGTATAGGTTTTGGATAACTTATGGGCCAAGTTCAAGTCATAAAAATATGGGCCTATTTGCAAAAAATCTAATTTGAACCTCCTTTTTTCACATTTGGTCCTCCAAAATCACCCAACTTTGATCAAGCATATCTCCTTCAATTTTTAAGCTATGAGGGAGTTCTAATACTTTTTGGAAACCTCAACATGTCCTCCACAAGCCACTTTGGAACATATTTTTCATTTGGAGCTTTTATCTTGATCATATCTTCCTTAACAAAAAACTGCTTTTGAAGGATACCTGAAAATGACCTGTAATCTTTTGTACTGTACCTTTCAAATGAAGCATTTCTAGCCCTAGCTTGTGAGAGAAAAAGTTGTAGAGAATCCAATTTCCTTCAAAATAGGCTTTGAGTGGGGAATTTTTGATGTTCCAGGTGAAAGTTATGCCCAGTCAAAGTTGGGTTGACTTTCTCCTAAAGAAACCCTAATTTAAACCTTTTTGTATTTGTTCATCTCTGAGTTTCTATTAACGGAATCATGATCAAGCTTTGATCAAATGATGGATATACATCCCCATACTTGTTGTGTGACCAATGGTTAGAAGTTTGGATCATGCCTTGACTTTGGATTTGAATTAGTTGATTGTAGATCTTGGGACTGTTTGTACAGGTAACCTTTGGAGTGATGCCTTGACTTTTGCCATGGAGTTAAATTAGATCACTATAAACCATATACCCTTAATTAGGAGCCTTATCTCATTGATCCCTCTTAGAGGAATCTCAAACCCTAGCCTTAGGAGGCTCTTGGCTAGGAGTGTTGCTTGAATGGAACCCTAGTCTTTGAATCTTTGTAAGTGAAGTAGATGGGGCAAATTTTGGGGTATGACAGCTGCCCCTGTTCAATCTTCTTAAACCTGATGAGGCGGATAGGCCCGCTCGCCTGTTGCGACCTGAAGGTGGAAGATTATTGAACACTGAGAATGCCCCGAAATTTGCTGATATTGCGGGGTGTGGAGTAGATGCGTTGCTGGCCACAGGATTAACGTGGTAGGGCATGTTTGGGATTGGAATCTGAATTGAAATTGAAATGAGTTTCCGGCTACTGCCAAAGAACGTGGTGCCATATCACTGCCATGATAAGACGTAACGCGAGGGTTACGATTTGAAATTGAAATTGCCATTATCACTGCCGTGATAAGACGTAACGCGAGGGTTACGATTTGAAATTGAAATTGCCATTATCACTGCCGTGATAAGACGTAACGCGAGGGTTACGATTTGGATTGAAATTGAAATTGCCATTATCACTGCCGTGATAAGACGTAACGCGAGGGTTACGATTTGGATTGAAATTGAAATTGCCATTATCACTGCCGTGATAAGACGTAACGCGAGGGTTACGATTTGGTTTGAAATTGCCATTATCACTGCCGTGATAAGACGTAACGCGAGGGTTACGATTTGGTTTGAAATTGCCATCATCACTGCCATGATAAGACGTAACGCGGGGGTTACGATTTAGTTTGAAATTGCCATCATCACTGCCGTGATAAGACGTAACGCGAGGGTTACGATTTGGTCTGGAATTGCCATTATCACTGCCGTGATAAGACGTAACGCGAGGGTTACGATTTGGTTTGAAATTGAAATTGAAAATAGAGTTTGAAATAGGATTCAAGAGAAACAAAGCTTCATTTGTAAAATGATGCTCTGCGAATGTATATGCTTATGATTTGTTGTAAATGCATGCATGCTTATGCAGATGGTACATATGTGAGTGTATATGAATATGGATATGTATGATGACTTTGATGCATTATCTTTTGTCACCCATTGGATTTGTTTAGCTTTCCGAGCAGCTTTGCGGGTCTTAACTCAGATCGTCTGAAGTTAGTCTACTGGGATGTTGCAGTGTTTTCAGGACCAGGCGTATATTGACTACCGGAGATGTCGAGGTTTCAGTCCGCTCCCTTTTTTTTAGTCTGATGATTTGTAAGTTTCTTGTTTTAAGTTCAAAGTTTAAAGTTTTTTAAAATAAATTATTCATTGCACTTGGTATTGAAATGATGAATCGATAAGTATGAAAGGAAAAACTTTTATTGATTGTTGCCTTGAATTGGCGAATGTACAAAAGGTATGAAAGAAAGAAAAATGACAAATAGAAATGATACTAATACTGCTATTGCTCTTTTTGCTATCGAGGGCCCCAGTAATCCTTTGACTTTGGAAGTTGATGATTGCTCGATTTCCTATCTTTTACGAATTGTCTTGGGCTCGTAGCTTGGAATCTTGCCCTTGCTAGGCGTAGTATTTCTTGACTGCGTCTGAATTGATTGGATGTGGTAGCTCGTCCCCATCCATGGTAGTGAGGACGAGTGCTCCTCCTGAGAACACCGTTTTTATGACATATGGACCTTCGTAGTTGGGTGTCCATTTTCCTCGGGCATCAAGTCGGGGCAGTAAGATTTTCTTGAGAACGAGGTCTCCTTCTTTATAAGTTCGAGGGCGGACCTTTTTGTCGAATGCCTTTTTCATTCTCCTCTGATAGAGCTGCCCATGGCACAAAGCCGTCAGTCGCTTTTCTTCAATGAGATTAAGCTGATCAAAACGGGTTTTTACCCATTCCAATTCTTCTAACTTTGTGTCGGCTAGGACTCTTAATGATGGGATCTCCACTTTGATAGGGAGGATTGCTTCCATACCATAGACCAGGGAGAAAGGGGTTGCCCCTGTGGATGTGCGTACTGAAGTTCTGTAACCGTGCAGGGCGAAGGGAAGCATTTCATGCCAATCTTTGTACGTCTTCACCATTTTCTGTATTATTTTCTTGATATTTTTGTTTGCGTCCTCAACAGCGCCATTCATCTTAGGCCTGTATGGTGAAGAATTGTGGTGTTCAATTTTGAATTCTTCGCACAACTCCTTCATCATGTTATTGTTCAGGTTTGACCCATTGTCAGTAATGATTCGGCTTGGGATCCCATATCGGCAAATGAGGTTATGCTTGATGAACCGAGTAACCACTTGTCTTGTTACATTAGTGTAAGAAGCAGCTTCGACCCACTTGGTGAAATAGTCGATAGCAACCAATATGAATCGGTGTCCGTTAGAGGCTTTGGGTTCGATCATTCCTATCATGTCAATCCCCCACATTGCGAATGGCCATGGCGAGTTTAGTACGTTCAGTGGATTTGGTGGCACATGTACCTTGTCAGCATATATTTGGCATTTGTGACATGTCCTTGCGTGTTGGAAGCAATCGGCCTCCATTGTTAACCAGTAGTAACCGGCTCTTAGTATTTTTCTTGCCATTGAATGTCCATTTGCATGAGTCCCAAAGGTTCCTTCATGGACCTCCTTGATGATCTCTTTGGCCTCATTTTTATCCACACATCTTAGTAATACTGAATCGTAGTTTCGCTTGTACAGGACATCGCCGTTTAGGAAGAACTTAGATGCCAACCTCCTTAGCGTCTTTTTGTCAATTGTGGAGGCGTTTTTTTGGATACTTTTGTTTCTCCAGGTATTCCCTAATATCATGGTACCAGGGTTTGTTATCAGCTTGTTTCTCGATCGTAAGGCAATAAGCTGGTTCGTCAAAGTGTCTGACCGTTATCCGAGGTTCGTGATTTGGCCATGTTACTTTAAACATAGAGGAAAGTGTTGCCAGTGCGTCGGCCATTTGATTTTCTTCCCTCGGGATATGGTTAAAAGTGATGGTCTCAAACTCAGCCATTAGTTATAGTATGAGGTCTCGGTATGGGATTAGCTTTGCATCTCGCGTATCCCATTCTTTATTGACTTGGTGGATTACCAACCCTGAATCCCCATATACCTCAAGTAATTTAATCCTTAGATCGATCGCGGCTTCTAGCCCCAATATGCACGCTTCGTATTCTGCAATATTGTTAGTACAGTCGAAACATAATCTCGCCGTGAAAGGTATGTGACGATCGTCAGGAGATGTCAAGACTGCCCCTATGCCATGTCCTAATGCATTTGAGGCCCCATCGAACGTAAGGGTCCACACCAATCCTGGTTCGGGTCCTTCATCGGGCCCAGGTATTTCGTAGTCTCTTACCAGCATAATGTCCTCATCAGGGAAGTCAAATTTCATAGACTGATACTCTTCAATGGGCTGATGAGCTAGATGTTCTGCCAGTACACTCCCTTTTATTGCTTTTTGAGTGACGTATTGAATATCATATTCTGACAGTAGCATTTGCCATCTAGCGATTCTTCCTGTGAGAGCCTGTTTTTCGAACACGTATTTCAAAGGATCCATCCTCGATATTAACCATGTGGAATGGTTCAGCATATATTGCCTTAGACGTTTGGAGGCCCATGCTAGGGCACAACATGTCTTTTCCAACGGTGAATATCGGGATTCGCAATCGGTGAATTTCTTGCTAAGATAGTAAATAGCGTGTTCTTTCCTCCCTGTTTCGTCTTGCTGCCCCAGTACGCATCCCATGGACCTGTCGAGAACGGTGAGGTACATGATCAATGGTCTTCCCGACACCGGGGGTACGAGTATTGGTGGTTCTTGTAAATAACGCTTTATGGTTTCGAAAGCTACTTGACAATCGTCATTCCACTTGATTGGTTGATCTTTTCTTAGTAACTTGAATATGGGTTCACACGTAGCAGTTAAGTGTGAGATGAACCTTGAGATATAGTTCAAGCGCCCTAAGAAACCACGAACCTCTTTTTCTGTCCTCGGGACGGGCATTTCTTGTATGGCTTTTACTTTGTCAGGATCTACCTCTATGCCTCGTTGGCTTACTATGAATCCCAGTAGCTTTCCTGACCTCACGCCAAATGTACACTTGTTCGGGTTCAACCTTAGCTTGAACTTCTTCAAGCGTTCAAACAACTTTTGCAAGTGTGTGAGGTGCTCCTCTTCAGTATAGGACTTAGCGATCATGTCATCTACATATACCTCGACTTCCTTGTGTATCATATCATGGAACAGTGTGACCATAGCTCGTTGATACGTTGCCCCAGCGTTTCGCAATCCAAAAGGCATCACCTTGTAACAGAAAGTACCCTAGGATGTCATGAAGGTGGTTTTCTCCATGTCCTCGGGAGCCATTTTAATCTGATTATACCCCGAGAATCCGTCCATGAATGAAAACACTGAAGCTTGCGCGGTGTTGTCCACTAGTATGTCTATGTGTGGTAGTGGAAAGTCGTCCTTTGGACTTGCCTTATTCAGATCTCTGTAATCAACACACATGTGCACCTTTCCATCCTTCTTAGGCACTGGCACTATGTTGGCGATCCATGGTGGATATTCAACTACGGCGAGGAAACCTGCGTCAAACTCCTTGAGTACCTCTTGTCGGATTTTATTATCCATGTCTGGTCGAACTCTTCTGCGTTTTTGTCTGACCGGTGTACAACCCTCTTTGAGTGGTAGCCTATGCACGACGATGTCTGTATCCAGCCCAGGCATGTCACGGTATGACCAAGCGAATATTTCCACATAGTCATGGAGGAGTTTGACCAGTGTTGCTTTTATGTCCTCGCTCAGTGTTGCCCCAATCTTGATTTCCTTGGGTTCTTTATCGGTGCCCAAGTTTACGATTTCGATTGCTTCTTGAGGAGGGAGCATGCTCTTGGATTCCCTTTCCATTAGCCTTGACAATTCTTCTGGAAGTTCATCGTCTTCCTCATCCCCTTCCTCAGACTGATTAGCGAGAGCCTCGAATTTACATTGAGTTTCAGCAGTATTATTATCGGTGATGTTAGAAGGTGATCTGCACAAGTTTATGTTTTTAGTATGCGATTATGATTGTGATTTTGTTTTATGCAAGAATGTTATTTGTCATTTCGAGAAAGCAAATGCAAGAACGAGATAGAGTTTTCAATACCAAATGCAAACGGCAATTTTATTAATAAACTCAACGTTGAAAGTAAATGGGGCCCTTACAAAACCAACTCTATGCTTCGGGCGAGGCATGAGCGACATTGTTTTTTTTTTTATTAATTGAAAGGGAAATAAAACACACGACAAAACAAATTACTTTGAAACATAAACTATCTCCGGTATCTCCAGGCTTGTCCAATTTTGAAGCTGTTCTCCTGGTCTAATCATCCTGATGAAGTTGGACGTGCCCTCCATGCTAGATATCATGGATACATGTTCATATCCACATGTGACAAAAGTTTGTGCGATCGGAGGGAAACGTTGCTCTTCCTGTGCAGCCTTCTTTGTTGGTTGGTATCCTAACCCCAGACGATCTCTTTTCTCTTGCACTTCTGGAACTTTGCCCCAGCCTTCCATCTTTGTGTCTTGTAGGTCTCTCCAGGATGTCACCGCCCTTCGCATTTTCTCAATTGGTAGCGTGACAGCAGTGACAATCTCTAGCGCTTGGAATGAAGTCTCTAATGCTTTTTCTCCAGCCTCAATGTATCGGTATGAGTCCAGATTGCTGACAAATATGTCCTCTTCCCCATTGACGGTTACTATAGAGTTTCCATCCACAAATTTTACCTTTTGATGCAGAGTAGAGGTAACTGCCCCAGCGGCATGGATCCAAGGACGTCCCAATAAACATGTATAGGCAGGTCCACCTCTCCAAACACCGGGCTTTGTGACCCATCGAAGGCTTTGACCACCAGACGGCTTGGTCTTATTATCAGTCCTTCCAAGTCTATCTTCTCCAAGGTGGCCTTTGGCATCACATTTAATGACGAACCTGTGTCGATCAGAACCCTAGATAGATGGGCTTTCCCGCATTGTATGGAGATATGCAAGGCTTTGTTATGCTCTTTCCCTTGTGGGGGTAGCTCATGATCACTAAAGCTTAGGCATGCCCCAGCAGTAAGATTAGCCACCATTCCATCAAATTGATTTACAGTGATGTCCTTAGTTACGTGGACAGCGCTCAAGATTTTCATCAGGGTGTCTCGATGTTTTTCTGAATGTATTAACAGCGAGAGGAGTGATATCCTAGATGGAGTTTGGTGCAATTGGTCCACCACCTTATAATCACTTTTCTTAATCAACGCCAAGAACTTTTCAGCATCTTTGTTAGTGGTTTCTTTGTCTTTGGGTGCGCCTTTTTCAGTCGGGACCACAGTAGCTTGATCACTTGCTTGTGCTAGGTTCTCACTTGGTTTTGCAGTACTGAATATGCGACCACTACGAGTCATGCCCCCAGGCCCAACGATGTTTGTCACGTCGGTATTAGCATTGGACTCATATTCCCAAGGGACTGCTTTCATTTTGTCCATAGGGTATGGGTCTCTGACCGGGATGATCCTGGTGTGTACTTGTGTGGGTATCATCAATGGTGCTTTGGCGCAAGGGATGATCAATGTCTTCCTTGCCCCTTGCCTAGGTATCATCAATGGTTCATTCCTGTCTAGCATGGCCACATATTCTTCCTCAGGATATTCCTTAAATTGAACTACCCCTTGATTCACAAGTCTTTGCAGGGTTGTCTTAAAGGCTTCGTTATGTTCGAGGATTAACCCCTTTGCAAGTAGATACCTCTTAAGGGCATCTATGGGGGAGCTCCGTTGTTGAACAAACTCTTGCTCGGTGACTACCTCTATTGCATTGACTGTGCCATCATGGCGAGGCATAGGGTTTGTCTTTACGTTAGGTTTGTCAAAAGCGATTGCCCCTGACTCTATTAAGTCCTGAACCTTGTGCCTAAAAGCCCAACACTTTTCCAATGTATGTCCAGGAGAATTGGCGTGAAATTCACACCTTTCATTAGCTTTGAAATTGGGTGTAGCTTTTCCGGGAATCGGAGGTGGCATAGGCCTGAGTTCCACTAATTGTTCATTTAACAGATATTTCAGTATTTCACTTTTAGAAGTGGGCAAAGGGTCGAACTTCCTCGGAGGGCCTTGGAATCTGCTCTGTTGAGGTGGGTATGTCATAGGAGGTCTAAACTCTTGGTGCACTACTGCATTGGTCTCCCCTTCCTTCTTTTTAGCGAAGGTTGAGGTGGGCCTCTTTGACTGATAAGAGTTAGATGAAGCTCCTTGTATCTTCCCATCCTTGATTCCGTCCTCAATTCTTTCTCCGATAACCACCAGATCTGAAAATCCCGAGGATACGCTTCCAATCATTTTGTCGTAGTATGGTCCTTGCAGAGTTCTCATAAACATGTCAACCAGCTCTTTTTCCAATAATGGAGGTTGGACTCGGGATGCCATTTCTCGCCATCTTTGGGCGTATTCCTTGAATGACTCTTCCTTTTTTTGAGATAAGTTCTGCAGTTGCATCCGATTGGGTGCCATGTCCAGATTGTACTTGTACTGCTTTAGGAATGTATTAGCAAGGCCGTTCCAGCTTCGGATATGTGTCTTTTCCAACTGCATGTACCATTCAACAGATGCCCCACTCAGGCTGTCTTGGAAGAAATGCATCATTAGCTTTTGATCATTGGCGTAAGCAGCCATCTTCTTGACATACATGCATAAATGACTTCTAGGACATGTAAGTCCCTTGTATTTCTCAAAGTTGGGTATCTTGAACTTATGAGGAATAGTCAGATCCGGCACCAAGCTCATTTCGTAGGTATCCACATCAAAGACATCATATCCTTCTACTGCCTTCAACCTTTCTTCCAGCGCCTTGATTTGTCCACTATTTCTAGCGCTTTCCTCAGAATCAGCTTAGGTTTGCTTATGTTGGGACTCCTGATTTGGTTCGTCCACTTCCCCATATTGTAAATCTACATAATCCTCATCCTTGGGTGGATTGTTAGCAGGGATGCGAACAGTGCGAGGCGCCCCCTCTTTCTGAGTGGCGGGAATAAATCCTTCATGGGAGGCTTCTCCCTCTTCATGGGTTTTGGTAACCCTCTTTGATGAGTGGGTGTTTGACTTATGAGGGTCAAAGCCTCAGACATATCCTAACAGTGGATTGCCATCGTTTGGCATTTCCTCATACCGATTCCGAGCTTCCCTAGCCCTTTCCTGCTCATCCTTAATGTCCTTCATGAAACTCAACATTTGAGCCATTCCTCCCTTAATCTCATCCACAGTACCTTTCAGCTGGGTTACTTCTTCGCGAAGGGCGGCTTGGTTCTGCTCTAGTTGTTCCATCGCTTTCTTCTTCTGAGCTCGAGTTTGGTACACAGGAATGGTTGCTTGATTATCTTCTCCAATGGTGTGACTGGATATAAAGATAGTTTTTTTTTAATGCTTTGAAATTAAATATGACATGCATGATATGAATGTTATGCTTATGCTATGTTCATGTCTTATCCACATTATTATAGTAAATACACATTCTCTTTTTTTTATTCTTTCTTTCTTTTTTTTTTTTGCATATATTTATTTGGTGAATATTATAGGAACAATAAGTAAATGCGAAAATAAACACACTTTATTAATTGAAGGGAAATACCACTTTATTGTTGGTTTACAAAAGGAAGGGAAACTGGAAAAAAAATACTCAAAATAAACTAAATTAAAAGTACTTGAAATAAAAGCAACAAGGAAATAACATAAAGTTAAGAACGCCTTTGGATGTCTTCTTGGAACTTGTCCACCATATCTCTACAAAGCTCCATGAACTCTTTGACTACTTCGGGAAGGATGATAGGAGATGATTCTGCTTTTGCCAAACTCTTTGGAATATCTTGAATTAAATCATTACACAAGAAGACTAGCTTGTCATAATCATCGCGACATTTCTCATAGTCTTCAAGCATCTTAGGGACCATGCTCACATGCTCACTTGCCGTAGAAACAATTGTGTAGAGTCTTTTCCAATAGTCTCTTTCGTTCAAGGCTGCCTCGTGTATCTCTTTTTCTCTCATGAACACTTCCCGAAGTGATACCATGGCTTGATATGCTCTATTATACTCACCTGTGCGCTGTAAAAGTGCTTCTTCCGTGACTAGTCTCCTTGCGCGCTCTTGTTGTTCAGAATTGCGAGCTTCTTGAAGATCATATTTGAGGTTCCTTATTTCCTCTTCTTGATCCTTAGTTCTATCAGTTAATTCAAAGACTACAACTTCTAGATTTTTCTCGGATTCCGCATTGTCATGGGAAGCCTTCTCATAACGCCTTCTCCACCTTGCAATTTCCAAATCAGCTTGCTCCAACCTCTCATCATGAGCCTCTAAATTAAAATTAGCACTTAAATACCCTTCTGTTGCACGCTTCCTTTTACTCCTTTGTCTATCATTCTCTTCCTTCATTGCTTGAAGTTCTTGGTTCTTATCCTTAAGGTCACAGCGTAGTTGGCTTCTTTCGTTGGTATGTTGATGCAAATCAAGTTCTAATTTCTCTTTTTCCTTTTGGGATGCCTCTAGGGCAGCCTTGATCCCTTCTATCTCTTCGATGGATAGAGGAACGGGATTAGGAGAATCAGGCTTGTATGCAGGATCCACAACAAAAGGAAGCAAAATCTTTCCAACTCTTTCTTGAACCCATGCGGTGTAAGGTGCTTTTGCAATTGCATTCTTCGGCCCAAAGTCTTTCCTATGAACATGCCTCCAAGCTTGAATTACTTCCTTCCATGTTCTTGGTTCACCTTTTCCATTGTCATGCAAGATTAATTCTTTTATTCGTTGTTCGGCGGGTTCCTTATCCATGGAATGGCCCAATTGGCGTAACGCTAGATTGGGGTTATAATTAATGCAACCAAGAGTTCCTATCAATGGCACATTGTTGAATTCTCCACATCTATAAATAATCTTATCTGAATTCAATTTCTTCGCATACCATAGAATAGAATCCGCTTTTAGAGCCCTTAATTTTTGAGACCAATCGTTTCTACTCAATTCTTTGATAAAGCAACTAGATTTGTAGAGATGAGAAGTCAACCAAGAATACAACCAATGGACACAACAAAATAACATTCCTCTCTTCTTTTCGTACTTCATATGGATAGCATAGTAAATATTAGCGAGGATAGTCGGAGTAGGATCCTTTCCATGAACCTTAAAGGAAGTGAAAGCATGAATGGCAGCGGGATCAACATAATCAATATTTTTTGGCAATAAAACAACTCCGAAAATCAGAAGAGCTAATAAATGTCCACAAATATCCCATTGTTTTTTTTGAGCATGCATTAAAGCTTGATTTTCTAAGTAAGATCTCTTGATCCCATGCACATCTCCATCAGTTTTGTAATTAGTCTTCAATTCCGTAGCGGACAACCCCAAAGCTTTTGCCAAATCTGAAAAGTCAACTTCTTTTCCCACACCAGTATAGAATTCTTTTTTAATTTTTGAGAACCCTAGCGTAGCATCCATCTCTTCCAAAGTTGGAGCCAACTGAAAATCTTGAAAAGTGAAGCACCTGAGCGGGGGGTTATAAAATTGGACCAAAGCAGTAATGGCTTCTTCTTGCACTCTCACCTTTAGCAAGTCCAAAATATTCCCATAGCGGATTACAAACCTATCCAAAGCACTTGATGGTAATTTTTCCTTGATCATTTTCAGCTTTTTGATATCCGGAGTGGAAACAGTAAAGTGAACAATGGTCTTCTTGGTACTCATCCTTCCTACACATTCACCAAATAGAATATATTTTTACATTTATATTATATTTTATTTACTATTTTTTTTGTGTGGATAAAACATGATGAAGATGCAAATGAGAGATGATGCATGCAAACACACCAAAAAGAAAAAAAAATCATAGCAACACACAAAAAATAAAAAACATATAATATTTCAAGAAACTCAGGTTCATAGGTTCGACGTAGGGGGCTCTAGGGAGCCAACCTTTTTATGGGGGGTTCTAGAAGGTCTCATGGGGTCGTTCGTAGCCTCCGAGACTTTTTGTCTCTTCGGATTTTAGAACAACTCATTTTATCCATGAGGTTCGAATTTTTGGGGTAGGTTCTCGGAGAGATCAGCCAAATATCCAGTCCAGCCCTCAACAAAGTCAAGCCTCGTTTTGGACCTTTCCGAATACTCAACCCACTCCGAGTGGAGTTATCAATGAGACTCGTAGGCGATTCGTGTCCCCATTTGATCTCAAAGTTAACTCCCACACTTAGGGTTTAACATAAAAAAAAACCAGCAATGCATATTGTCGCTACCGCGAAAAATGGAATCAGAGTCGCCACTAATATATTCATCCCATCGCGGGAAAGGAATATCAGAAACCTAACTCAGAACAAGAACAAGGTCTTTCGACCAGAGAACAGGGCACGGGAGTCGGTTACGCAAGGGGAAGGTGTTAGCACCCCTCACGCCCATCGTACTCGATGGTATCCACCTATGTTTGTTTCTATCTAAAGGGTGTCTAATGTCTAAAACTAAATGCGAATGAATGCAAAAGAAATACGGGGAAAAGAAGGAATTATTTACAAGTGTGTTCGCTTAGGCCCCGCGACCCAATGCCTACGTATCCTTTTCAGGAATCAGAACGACCGTAGTTCGGCTCCATAGTTTCCATTTGTTTTGTGTTTTTTAGTTGAACAGCGGTTAAGGTCACAATCCACGATGCTCGACCTTTGGAGACTTATACGCCTAATTTTGGAAAGGACTTAACTTGTTCTTAAGCGCCTAACAAGGCAAAAGAGTGAACTTGGGTTTGTGTTTTTTATGTAACTACATGATGAACAAAACCCAATACAAGGTTTCGCACCACTTCGTCACTTTGTTTTAATTTGAGCCTTTATTAAGTGTTTTTGATGTTTTTGGTTGGGTATTTTTTAAGGGAATTTACTTGCGATTAGAATCACATTAAATGTATAATGATCGAGAAGCAGATTAGGGAATGAATCCCACTCACTTCTATCCCATTATATAATGTTCAAGAAACAGATTAGGGAATGAATCCCACTCATTTCTATCCCATTAATTAATGTTTGAGAAACAGATTAGGGAATGAATCCCACTCATTTCTCTTCCATTAAATAGTGACCGAGAAACAGATTAGGGAATGATCCCACTCATTTCTATGCCACTAAGTGATTGAGAAACAGATTAGGGAATGAATCCCACTCATTTCTCTATCACTTTCTTAATGTGATTCGCATCTTTATTTATTAGTGTTTTAAAGTTGAAAAGAAAAAAAGAATGAAAGGGGAACTAACCTATTCTCTAATCTAAGTTATTCTATTCTACAAGTGGACCTAAGGTCAAGGATAAGGGATCTCTACCTATGTTAACATGCATAGATTACAACCTAAGTTGTTCTATGTGACTAATCTTAATGAAGATTGAAGTCACCACCCTAAGGGAACATGGTAAGCATATAGTAAGAGATAAGAAAAAGCAACAAGCAAGGTAGGTGACTTAATGAAGTCCCTAACCAAGTCTACTCCTAAGAGAGGCTACACACAATGAATCCCAAGAGAAAACAATCCACAAAAGGTGGAGGAAGAACAAACAATCGTCGCCTCTTAAACTAACAACAATCAAAGTGTGAAAGAAGAGGCAAAGCATGAGAAAGATAGAAGAAAGCCCTAGGGAAGTAGCAAACCAAAGAAATTAGTGTCCTAAATCAAACACAAAAGCATCATGGCAACACACGAAAATATTCACAAGAAGTTACCAAAGTATCGCATGAATCGTTACTTAACAATTAGCGAACAAACATCAATTAATCGAAACAAAAAGCAAATGAAAACATGAACAAAGCTTAAAGTCAGTAGCTATTAGTTCATTTATAGGTCCAAGACCTTATACCAATTTATGTTAGTCAATTAACTCAAAACAAACAAAGTTCTAACAAAACTATACAAGATTAAGTCAAAACTAGTTAGAAGAATTCAAATTAGGAGTGAAGTTAGAAAGATGTATTTACATGGTAGAAGTCAGTGGATAATGACCTCTAATAGGTGTCTAAACAATCATGGAATCAAGTCACAAAGTTTCATACAAAATTATAGGTCATTCGGACAAGTTATAGTGCAATCGTTAACCAAAGGTAAGTTATGTACATGTAAGAAAGGAAAATTCAAGTAAAAAGAGAAGACATGATTTAAAAATCTAATTCCAGGTCCTAAAACCTCTTAAACAAACCTAGGGATGTCCTCAAAAAATATTAAAAGCATTGTACAATTGCATCATCATTTACGGGCACAAACAAACAACAAACGTACACAAACATACAATAATCGAACGCTAAAGGGACTAGCCTAAAAAACCATACCAAAATTTAGAATCAAGACTTTCTCTTTGACAAATGACATCCTACATACCTCTACTGAATGTACACAAAAGGACTGGAAAAAATTAGTTTGCAAGTTATTCAATCAAGCCTAAACGCACAAGGTACCTAAACCGAAACAAAATCGACTACACTCTAGAGAATAGACCATTAAAAATACCAAGATAAGTCCCAAAATTCTAAAGAAAATATTACAATTATCTACACACATTATTCTATTGAAAACATATTTTTATTCATTTTTTATTCGAAGGAAAACTATATTGTGAATCAAAAGTTAGAGAGAAAGCAATTTGAAACAAAATACTAATTCTGCCTATGGATGGGGGTGCACTAGCATTTTCATATGAACTAAGCTTTACTGAAGGCGCATGGGCCCATAGATAGGGGGTGGCGAGATAAAAAAACGAAGCCCAACCAATAACTCAAAGATATGGCCCAAGTTCCACTTAATACATTTTTATTTTATTCTTATTTGTAATAATAGCATGCCTTATTCCACTTTATTCATGTGATACCTATTACATCAAGTAGATTTATCTTCTTCTTTTTTTTTTGAAACGTGACATGCCTACCACAAACTTTGCATTAATTGGTCAAGTGCATTAAGTGAGAAAATGACAAAAAGAATGATCCAGCCAATCACATTACCACACACGTTCCTAATCATGATAAGTGAAGAAAAAAAAGAATATTAGAAGCCAATAATCTTGTGCCACCTATTACTCTAATTACATGAATGAGACATGAAGGCATGTATTAATAACTCACGTGAACAGTACCCGACGGTACTGTTCATCATCTTCTCCGACGCGTTAACGCCTCCCATGGCGGTGCCGGCAACGGTCGATCTTCAAAAAACGAAAAGCAGGACCACCTCTCCCCTCGAAATTTCGTGTAGATCACGAAAATGACCTCAGTTTCCTCTAATTCCTCCTCTAAAATCCAAACCGATCTCATTCTTAAAACCCTAACCAACAAGAACTTACAAAAAACGCCAAGCAACGGTACCATAACACTCAGATACTCGTGTTGAGTTCAAGAACAGGCTTTAAATCCATGGAAATCCAAGTATAAACCATAAAATCACATAGCTAGATTCACATACAAGATGCAACATACACTTGAAAACATGGTGGTTCTAATTGTCCTAACCCAAATCCCTGATGATGGGAGTACCAGTCCTATACATGCTTCTAATGCGAAGGAAAAGAATCACTTACTTGGAAAGATCTTGAGCGGAACCTTTGAGAAACCAGCTTCTACTCTTTAAGCGTCTTGGATTTCAGAGATGATAATGATGATTACGTGGCTTGCAATGATGATGATTACCCGGATTTGAAGCGTGAGGCAATGATAGTGGTGCTTGGAAATAACATGGTAGTGATGATTGTAGATAGAGTGAAGATTTGTGGTGGTTGACAATGGTGGTGATTGAAGGTGATGAAGAGTTTGTTGTGGTGGTTGAAGGTGAAGGTGGTGGTTAGAAAACGGTTATGAGAAGATGATGAGAGAAAATGAGGGAAGGGAGAAGAGTTACGGTTTGAAACTGAAAATGAAAAAGTGAAGTCCTTCTTGAAAAAGTGAGGTGAGAGTTTATATGATGTGAATGTATGAGTGTTATGGTGGAGTTGCATGTAGAGTAGTTTCTCACTAAACTTAATGGACAAGGATAAGCACATGTGGTACTTCTTATACACGCTTTTTGCAATTCAGAACCGTGCATGGCTTAATGAAGAAATATGCTAATGAATCTTAACACCCATGCTGCATCATTTTCTAGTCCAGTTTTCATGTATGCCTTGTAGTCACACATTGCCCAATATGCTCACTTTACATGCTAATATCTCAGACCATGGTTCATTACTTGATTCACTTTTGGGCTCATTGTAAAGAGGGTGTGGAATAGAAGAAGTTTTGTGTTGATGATCTCTTGAAATAAGGCTTGTATCCCCCTCAAAAATGTAATGAAACATGACAATGCATGACTGCCTTGTGTTCATGCGCGCGCCCCACTCTTGCCCTGCCTATATGTCGTATCCGTGTGTGAGACTTTGAGATTTCCTCTTTTGCTCTACAGCTAGTCAAAAGCCTTGATTCTTGTATCTAATGAAAGAGGACATGGAAGAGATCATGTTGCAATTGGATTAGAATTCCCAATATGCCTGTGTGTCTTTAAAAATTGAATTGAAAACGGCACGCCATGTGTTTGTGGAATTGCATGCGTATGCCCTAGGAACCTGGCCCAGCTTGCCATGCAGTGGTGATTTGATGAGGGTGTGACTTTAAGGCTCTGTATCTTCCCAAAAACTAACCAAAAGTCAATGACACTCAATTGTTTGGATAGAGGGCATGGAGGAGAGTATTTTGATACTGAGATTGGGTCAAATAGATATTTGTAGCTCCTTATAATCAAGTTCCAAAATGGCACGCCACGTGCTTGTGAAAATGCTGCCCGTGACTTAGAAATCTTGCCCAGCCCCATGACTTGCACAAATGAATTTCTTCAATCTTCAAACCTTTATAACTCTTGATCTAAACTTCAAATGGAAAAACTTCCAACTACAAATTTGTAGAGGGCTGTGATTTGAACACTTTTGATGTTGAGCTTGTCTTAAAATGGAGTCTCTTTGTTTGTGTAAAATTGACCTGAAGTGAGCTGGTCAACCATTTCCAAATCTCTTAAAATTTTTCTAAGTGTTAAACTTTCTATTTTTGGTAATTCCATTTTCAACTAACTTCCAAATTTGGAAAGTCTTGATTTTCTTGATTTTATTTTATTTTGTTGACTTTCTTTGACCGATTCTCCACCAAAAGTCAATATTTGACAGTTGACCTTGATTTTGACCAAAAAGTCAACTTTTCCCGATTCTTCCGATTCCAGATGAACTTCCCGATTAATCAGTTTTCAATCCGATTCTCAATCAGTTTTCAACCAAAGAAGCTTCAATGAACATTTCTTCAGGACAACCACATTTCACATTCAAAAGCACCTCCTGATTAAATTTTGACCAAAAAGTCAACAAGGTTGACTTTGGTCAAAAACCTGATTAACTTGAGATTTGTATCTTTTAACTAGAGCTTTGAGTCGGAGAGAATGAAACCCTGATTTTAGGAGAACTTCAATGGAAATGAGGCCATATAACCAGACTTCAAGCCTTCTCTTTTGAACCAAGATACCTCCTACATAGAAGCTCTTTTTCCTCAATTCTGGATAGTAACCATGATACGGATGAATGTAATGGATGAATGGCCTATATGAGGTATGCACATGAATGTAATAAGAAGGCCAAATGGGGAATAAATAAGTGGGCAAATTTTGGGGTGCAACAGCTGCCCCTATTCAATCTTCTTGAACCTGAATGTACGAACGACACAAGTTCTGGACATGAGAGGTGTAAGTGGATTGAATACCCGAAAGTACCATCAAAATTTGCATTCTGTGGTAAATCAAAGAGTGTTGAATGTTATCAAAGGATACCAGCTGAAGGTGGATTTTAAACAGGTTGCTAACCTCAGTTAGACTTCAAAAAGAGACACAGCCGAAGGGTGACTCGATAAAGGATGAAACCAGCCGAAGGGGAATCCGATCCTAGTTTGCTAACCTCGGTTAGACTTCAAAAAGAGACACAGCCGAAGGGTGACTCGATAAAGGATGTAACCAGCCGAAGGGGAAACTGATCCTTGTTTGCTAACCTCAGTTAGACTTCAAAAAGAGACACAGCCGAAGGGTGACTCGATAAAGGATGTAACCAGCCGAAGGGGAAACCGATCCTAGTTTGCTAACCTCGGTTAGACTTGAACAAGGAGACGTAGCCGAAGGACGACTCCAAAAGGAAGAAACCAACCGAAGGGGAATCTTACCAAATTGCTAACCTTAGTTAGACTTCCAAAAGAGACACAGCCGTGGGGTGACTCAACAAGGATGAAATCAGCCGTAGGGGAATCCGATCCTGATTTCTAACCTTAGTTAGACTTGGAGAAGAGACGTAGCCATGGGACGACTCTTAAAGGAAGAAACCAGCCGTAGGGGAATCTACCAAAACGCTAACCTTAGTTAGACTTCGAAAAGAGACACAGCCGTAGGGTGACTCTAGATCTGAAAAGGTATGCCAATAATCATTGGACTTTCTTGAGGAGGACTAGTAATGACTAGACTCTATGGGGATGCTAATAACACTGAATTTGAAGGTGATGCCAATAAACATTGGGCTTTGAAGGTGATGCCAATAACCATTGGGCTTGACTGAAAGAAAGGCTAGTGATAATTATAATCAATCAGGGGATGCCAGTAAACATTGGGTTTTCAAGAAGATATCAATGCTTGCGAAGCATAAGAATTACATGGATCCCTCAGGCCAAAGGCGGGGTGTACTCTTCAAGGGTGGCAATCACTCGAATTTGCCACACACATAGTATGGATTTCAAATGATTGAAAAATGAGATGGGTTGAATTTCCACCCTCATTCGCACTCTATTATGCACGCGACATGCGGGAAAATAACCAAAACAAGACTTGCAAGAAGCAAGAGGTATCCCTTATGCAAAAGGCAGTAAGGGGACTCACAAAAAGTGAATACAAAGAGAGGACTGGTGACGACCCGACTCTATTAGATGATGCCAGTAAACACTGGGCTTTGAAGAAGGTATTGATTACTTACGGAATATAAGAACTACATGGTTCCCTCAGGCCAAAAGGCGGGGTGTAATTCTACAAGGGTGACAATCATTCGAATTGCCACACACAAAGTATGGGTTATCCAAACGATTGAACTCAGCAAACGGGAAATAACCAAGGAGACAATGATCTTAATGAAGACTGACTTTGTATTCAATCCACAATGGAGAGAGAAAGTGCGACTTCTTTTGGGGATATGTTACTTTGTGCCTTGGAAGCACATAAAAACTTGGCTTATGCATTGATGCATGTTTAATTTTTTTCATGGCGTAATGCTCCATATTCATGGAAATGCTACGCATTTTTGTAGATGCAATGTGAATGCAATGATTACTATATGTAGAGATAACGGGGGCCCTTTAGAGAATATTCCACTAACTCGTCGATCGAACTTTGTATCTGACCTCGGGAGAGATAAACACTAGGGAGAATCCCTTTAGTGTTAAGAACCCTGTGGGGGTGCCAATAGATATTGGACTTTAACTTGCAGGATATACTTCTGATTGTAGACTTGAAGAATAATTTCTGACTTCTCACCATGTGCCATTGCTTGGGGAATATTTTTTTTAACTTCAGGAGATTCCCTCAATTTACCATGTTAGGGATGAGAAATCCGGATAAGGAACTCTTTATGGGAAGAGTAGAACAACTCCGAGGAGAAATAAACTCCTATGCTCGTGTAATGGAACAAACTCTCAGGAGACATAAACTCTTATGCTCGGGGAGAGAATTTTTCCAGGAGAAATAAACTCCTATGCTCGGGGGGAGACTTTTTCCAGGAGAAATAAACTCCTATGGAATCAACTCTCAGGAGAAATAAAATCCTATGCTTGGGGAGAGAGTAACTTGTTGGGGAAAAGCATTATGATACTTATCAACTCCGTGATGGTTAGCTGCACTTTACAAGTGCATGATGATTCCCAAAAGATTGTGCCCCAGGCTGCCTGACTTACAGAAAGATTTGGTTCACGAAGACATTTGCCTCGAAAGGATCCTTACACCACAATTACTTGAGTTAATTCTGCCCCAGAATATTCAATCGTCTGAAATGGTCCTTCTTGATCAACGGGTCCTTGAAGAGATTTGTCAAATCTCAACGTAATTGCCCCAAATTGAGTGAGCTTGAGAGATCCCTCGACGTTACTACTTCAGATTGATTTAAATCAAAAGAGAGATTCCTCGACTTGATTAACCCTGATTGGTCGAATTTGAGATGTCAAACCTTGATTTGTTTGCCCCAGATAGGCTGAACTCACGAGAGAGATTCCTCGTCCTGACTGCCCCTGATTATGTACATTTTACCAGAATCCTTGAGTTTAATTCCCTTAAGTCAACCAAACTATGGAAGAAACTTTATCGCGCTCAATGGAGTCTTTAAACTCTTCCCCTTAGGGTACTTAATCAAAATGCATCTACTCAAAAGAGTATTCAGACTTCTCCCCTCAGGGTAACCAATCAAAGAAGGTATCAACTGATTATGCTCAATGGAGTCTTCAGGCAACATGCCTCTTGATATCAGTCTCTGAAGTGATTGCCTTTTAATCTACGAAGTTCTCAAGTCTCTTTACTTTGACATGATTAATCTCTTTGCTAATTCTCATCATGGAAGCTTCCTTGATGTTTAAGCAAATGTTTTGTATGCAAAAGAATGTTAATTCTAAGAATGATAAATCTAATGCAAAGCCTATGCTAGTCTTGAAGTTTTAAAAACTTTTTATGCAATGAGGTGGCCACCTCTTGTGAATGAAATGTAAAGCGGGCATACGATACCAACATAGATATGTGTTATGCTTCATTGGGAGTCAGCTAAACGCTATCTCGTTGGAGTGCGTCTTCGAAATAAACCCTACTTCAATTAGGACTTTTAAGGGTTGTATCTTGGCCGGGTTCATGGTTTTCAGAAACAAAGGATTTTTAGGCTCAAAATTATTTGGTACCCACCCCCTTCGTGATGTTCTCCACTCCTAAGTTCAATTAACTCAACATGAGTGCTCATTCCTCACAAGGAATTTTGAAATGGTTGAGGAATCAATGAGGTTTTTTGGACGTGGCAGTCGCTCACCTTTTATTCTTCTGATTCGTTATCACACGACTTTGTTCTTACTTTATTTTCACCATCCTTTTTCTTTTTATTGCTATATTCTTTTCTTTCATCACTTTTTTTTCATTTTTTTCCAACTTTTTTTCCTCTTTTTTTCTTGAACAAGTCGTGTGACCTCGCATTGTCTTTGATTCATTGGGAGTGATTGTGACTGCCTCATCCTATGATTGATGAAGGATTACCATTGTGGTATCGTCATCTTTTATCCTCTTGGTAGGTGGAGGATAACCATCACGGTTTTGACCTTCCTCAACCTTTTGGAGGATAACCATTGTTGTATCCTTAGATATATACCCTTTGTGAGTTTTGAACACTTGATCAAGTTAAATGAACACTACCCTGCCCCAGGGTTAAAAAAAAAAATAAGGGTTTTTTTTCTGAATAGAAAAGAAACTCCTACTTCAAGGCTCAAAGGGGTTGACGAGGGTCTATCTCCCTTATATCTCCGGTGTTTGGGGATTGAAATAATGCCTGTACATCATCAGTAGGATTTTATTCAAAAACACACAATTAGGGATTTTGCATTTTTTTCATCATTCTCCCTCTGCTCGTTGCCTAAGCAAGCGATTAGAAAAGTTGGTATCGTAATGCCAAAACACTTTTTTTTTTGAGTGAAAACGAATGGATTACTTCAAGACGAACATGAACAATGTATTATGATTTTCATTCAAAAATTAACAAGTTTTTACATACTAGCAATGCTTAAACAAACAAAGAAAGATTACAAATGAAAATGCAATAGAGAACTAAATGAATGCCATTGTTGAGGAGACTTGACTCCGTATGGACTTGTCGATCTTGAATACTTTCTGCAGTTCCTTCCAAACACTTCAGATTACTTCAAAAGGAAACTTCAACGAAGTCACCCAAGAGTTGTAATTATTATTTTCTTTTTACCTTCTTTTTTTTTTACTTTAGGGATTTGAGCAATGCGAGTGAGGCAACGCTCAAGATAAGAGTACGTCTTGCTTATCCCTCATGCGGGAGCCCCAAGCATATTCGTTGAAGAAGTATTTGCCATCAAACATGGATGAACCTTGCGTGGTTACCAAATTTAGAGAGACTACTTGTTGCAAAGAGAGCTCAAACACCAACTAAAACACCAATCTCCACGGATACAACTGAGCATAAGAACCTTGAGAATGAGAGATGCTTCTACAAAACATTCTTGATTTCCCTTTTTTTTTTGAAAAGATTCTGACAAAGTTGCTCGAGAATTTGGGGTGCTTGTGTTATTATCATACCAACCGGTTCAAACAAGGAAATAGCCGTTCACAAAATAGGAAGTACTGAAATGAGACTACGGAAATGAAATAATGATTGCCATAGTTGAGGAGACTTGACTCCGTATGGCCTTATTGCTTCAGAAGACCCACTGAGTCAACAGAGAACTTCAATCTTGGCCCTCGGGTATGAAAGTGATAGCCTTGGAATCAATCAGGTCTTGAACCTTATCTTTGAATGGTTGGCAATCTTCAATCGAATGGCCAGGTGCCCCAGCATGGTAGCCACAACTAACATTAGGGTCAAATCCCACATGATACGGGAAATGAACAGGCTTTGGTTGCTTGGGTTGCTTTGGTTCTACCAAGGAAAGATTGATCAAGTGGGAAAGCAGCTTATCACGAGTCATAGGAATGGGATCGTACACTCTTTTTGGCCTTCTATGCCTCTGTCTACCTTGTGGGTGACGATTGTGTTGATAATTCCGCCTTTGTGGCACATACTGACCTGATTGATCCTTTGGGATAAGCTTCTGTTGAACAAACTGAGTGGGAGGCTGATTGAGAGTTGCAACACAAATTTGTGGGTCATCCTGAACAAGAGTTACTGCTACTGCTTCATGACAAGAGATATGATCAGGAGAATAATCAGGAGATTCCTCTTCATAATCAGAAACTGCATTGGTCTCTTCATTCATTTGCTTATGGAATTCAGAAGGAGTACCAAAAACTTGGACATTACCATTCCTAATACCATGCTCCATTCGTTCTCCGACGAGAACTAATTCTGCAAAATCAGAGGCTTTACATGCAGCCAAACATTGGTAGTACGGACTTTCCATCACATCCTTGAACATATCCATGAGCTCTTTCTCTAAGAGTGGAGGTTGAACTCTAGCAGCTAATTCTCTCCATCTTCGGGCGTATTCTCTGAATGATTCGTCAGTTTTCTGAGTCAAAGCTTGGAGTTGCATTCTGGTCGGAGCCATGTTACTGTTGTGCTTGTAACGCTTGACAAAGGCTTCTGCTAGTTCTTTCCAAGTTCGGACATTGGTTCTTTCGAGTTGGTTATACCACTCAAGAGATGTACCACTGAGGCTATCTTGAAAGAAATGCATTAACAACTTGTCATTCTCAGCATAAGGAGCCATTTTGTTGCAAAATGCCTTGACATGAGCTATCGGACACGTGATACCCTTGTACTTCTCGAAGTTGGGAGCTTTGAACTTAGCAGGAATCTTAATACCAGGCACTAGGCACAAACCAACAGCGTCTAAATCAATAGAGCCACGACCTTCCATGGCTTTCAACCTTTCATCCAAGAGGTGGAACCTTTTGTCAAACTCGTCAATCGGGAACCTGAAGGCTTCGAGTTCAGAATTATTCTCATGATGCGAAGTCTCCTTAGCAGGAATTGGAATCTCAACAGTATTTCTAACATTCTGATTTACAAGACCTTCTCCTGGGTTGAGATTAACATCTACATTCGGCCTCGGAAGAACCTGTCGCAACTCTTCATGTCTAAAAGCAAGGGCTTGAATGGCCTCCATACACTGATTCAGGTTAATCCCCATTTCTGTCCTCATCTGAGTTAAGTCCTCACGGAGTTGTTCCATCATTAATCTTCAAGCACGTAGCGGTGAGAAGTCAATTTGTTGTTGATGTCAAAATCTGAATACAAAGGGCCCCCATAAGCTTCTGATAGAACCATGAAATGCATGATAGTGTGAATGCATGTTTCATTTCTAAGGGATCCTAAAGTCTTTTCATCAACTTTTGTTTCTCTTTTATTCTTTTTTTTTTGCATATAGTATCTTTTCTTTTTTCTTTTCCATCTTTTCTGTTTTTCTCTTTTTTTTTTTTTTTCATTTCCTTTTTTTTTTGGAAATAGACTTTAGAATCCCCCATAAATAAACTGGATAAAGTAATGATGTTATGCAATGCAAAAGCATGGGATCAAGGTCCATATAATCCAAGTAACCCCTATACAACCCTCTGAATAACTGATATAAAGCCTCGGTAGGTCAAATGTCATGAGATCAAAGGTCCGACACCTTTTTGAATACCAGGAGAACCAATAGTCACCAACAGAATAGAATAGTCACCAACGGTACCTGTCATGAATATCCCACCCCACTCACAGGTGAATCTAGGTCAAGGTAGGTCAAAAGGTCTCCAGCGTTAGCAACTCTCTTGAAACACCATCATTGTTGCAAATACATGCCAACAACGGTATCCCATTCGAGTCTCAACTGGTCGTGGGTCTCATGATCGCAATCAACAGAACCTGACATTCTGTTGGCGTCATGACTATCCACTCTATCCTAGGTATCCTATGTGTTAACTCTGGCCTGGGTATTGGGCCTTTTACCTCATAAAACAACCCACCCAACCTGCAAAACAGAACAGAAGACCCCAAGGAACACAGAATATAATCCATATGCATGATGTGCAAACAGAAATAAACATGATATGCAAGCAGAAAAGTAAACATGTAAACATATATACAAGGTATAGACATAAAAACAAATAAACACCCAGTAAATAAACAAACAAACGCAGGCTAGGATCGACTCACTAAGGATGGACCAGCAACAGGTCTATCAACATCCCCAGCAGAGTCGCCAGCTGTCGCTACCGCGAAAAATGGAATCAGAGTCGCCACTAATATATTCATCCCATCGCGGGAAAGGAATATCAGAAACCTAACTCAGAACAAGAACAAGGTCTTTCGACCAGAGAACAGGGCACGGGAGTCGGTTACGCAAGGGGAAGGTGTTAGCACCCCTCACGCCCATCGTACTCGATGGTATCCACCTATGTTTGTTTCTATCTAAAGGGTGTCTAATGTCTAAAACTAAATGCGAATGAATGCAAAAGAAATACGGGGAAAAGAAGGAATTATTTACAAGTGTGTTCGCTTAGGCCCCGCGACCCAATGCCTACGTATCCTTTTCAGGAATCAGAACGACCGTAGTTCGGCTCCATAGTTTCCATTTGTTTTGTGTTTTTTAGTTGAACAGCGGTTAAGGTCACAATCCACGATGCTCGACCTTTGGAGACTTATACGCCTAATTTTGGAAAGGACTTAACTTGTTCTTAAGCGCCTAACAAGGCAAAAGAGTGAACTTGGGTTTGTGTTTTTTATGTAACTACATGATGAACAAAACCCAATACAAGGTTTCGCACCACTTCGTCACTTTGTTTTAATTTGAGCCTTTATTAAGTGTTTTTGATGTTTTTGGTTGGGTATTTTTTAAGGGAATTTACTTGCGATTAGAATCACATTAAATGTATAATGATCGAGAAGCAGATTAGGGAATGAATCCCACTCACTTCTATCCCATTATATAATGTTCAAGAAACAGATTAGGGAATGAATCCCACTCATTTCTATCCCATTAATTAATGTTTGAGAAACAGATTAGGGAATGAATCCCACTCATTTCTCTTCCATTAAATAGTGACCGAGAAACAGATTAGGGAATGATCCCACTCATTTCTATGCCACTAAGTGATTGAGAAACAGATTAGGGAATGAATCCCACTCATTTCTCTATCACTTTCTTAATGTGATTCGCATCTTTATTTATTAGTGTTTTAAAGTTGAAAAGAAAAAAAGAATGAAAGGGGAACTAACCTATTCTCTAATCTAAGTTATTCTATTCTACAAGTGGACCTAAGGTCAAGGATAAGGGATCTCTACCTATGTTAACATGCATAGATTACAACCTAAGTTGTTCTATGTGACTAATCTTAATGAAGATTGAAGTCACCACCCTAAGGGAACATGGTAAGCATATAGTAAGAGATAAGAAAAAGCAACAAGCAAGGTAGGTGACTTAATGAAGTCCCTAACCAAGTCTACTCCTAAGAGAGGCTACACACAATGAATCCCAAGAGAAAACAATCCACAAAAGGTGGAGGAAGAACAAACAATCGTCGCCTCTTAAACTAACAACAATCAAAGTGTGAAAGAAGAGGCAAAGCATGAGAAAGATAGAAGAAAGCCCTAGGGAAGTAGCAAACCAAAGAAATTAGTGTCCTAAATCAAACACAAAAGCATCATGGCAACACACGAAAATATTCACAAGAAGTTACCAAAGTATCGCATGAATCGTTACTTAACAATTAGCGAACAAACATCAATTAATCGAAACAAAAAGCAAATGAAAACATGAACAAAGCTTAAAGTCAGTAGCTATTAGTTCATTTATAGGTCCAAGACCTTATACCAATTTATGTTAGTCAATTAACTCAAAACAAACAAAGTTCTAACAAAACTATACAAGATTAAGTCAAAACTAGTTAGAAGAATTCAAATTAGGAGTGAAGTTAGAAAGATGTATTTACATGGTAGAAGTCAGTGGATAATGACCTCTAATAGGTGTCTAAACAATCATGGAATCAAGTCACAAAGTTTCATACAAAATTATAGGTCATTCGGACAAGTTATAGTGCAATCGTTAACCAAAGGTAAGTTATGTACATGTAAGAAAGGAAAATTCAAGTAAAAAGAGAAGACATGATTTAAAAATCTAATTCCAGGTCCTAAAACCTCTTAAACAAACCTAGGGATGTCCTCAAAAAATATTAAAAGCATTGTACAATTGCATCATCATTTACGGGCACAAACAAACAACAAACGTACACAAACATACAATAATCGAACGCTAAAGGGACTAGCCTAAAAAACCATACCAAAATTTAGAATCAAGACTTTCTCTTTGACAAATGACATCCTACATACCTCTACTGAATGTACACAAAAGGACTGGAAAAAATTAGTTTGCAAGTTATTCAATCAAGCCTAAACGCACAAGGTACCTAAACCGAAACAAAATCGACTACACTCTAGAGAATAGACCATTAAAAATACCAAGATAAGTCCCAAAATTCTAAAGAAAATATTACAATTATCTACACACATTATTCTATTGAAAACATATTTTTATTCATTTTTTATTCGAAGGAAAACTATATTGTGAATCAAAAGTTAGAGAGAAAGCAATTTGAAACAAAATACTAATTCTGCCTATGGATGGGGGTGCACTAGCATTTTCATATGAACTAAGCTTTACTGAAGGCGCATGGGCCCATAGATAGGGGGTGGCGAGATAAAAAAACGAAGCCCAACCAATAACTCAAAGATATGGCCCAAGTTCCACTTAATACATTTTTATTTTATTCTTATTTGTAATAATAGCATGCCTTATTCCACTTTATTCATGTGATACCTATTACATCAAGTAGATTTATCTTCTTCTTTTTTTTTTGAAACGTGACATGCCTACCACAAACTTTGCATTAATTGGTCAAGTGCATTAAGTGAGAAAATGACAAAAAGAATGATCCAGCCAATCACATTACCACACACGTTCCTAATCATGATAAGTGAAGAAAAAAAAGAATATTAGAAGCCAATAATCTTGTGCCACCTATTACTCTAATTACATGAATGAGACATGAAGGCATGTATTAATAACTCACGTGAACAGTACCCGACGGTACTGTTCATCATCTTCTCCGACGCGTTAACGCCTCCCATGGCGGTGCCGGCAACGGTCGATCTTCAAAAAACGAAAAGCAGGACCACCTCTCCCCTCGAAATTTCGTGTAGATCACGAAAATGACCTCAGTTTCCTCTAATTCCTCCTCTAAAATCCAAACCGATCTCATTCTTAAAACCCTAACCAACAAGAACTTACAAAAAACGCCAAGCAACGGTACCATAACACTCAGATACTCGTGTTGAGTTCAAGAACAGGCTTTAAATCCATGGAAATCCAAGTATAAACCATAAAATCACATAGCTAGATTCACATACAAGATGCAACATACACTTGAAAACATGGTGGTTCTAATTGTCCTAACCCAAATCCCTGATGATGGGAGTACCAGTCCTATACATGCTTCTAATGCGAAGGAAAAGAATCACTTACTTGGAAAGATCTTGAGCGGAACCTTTGAGAAACCAGCTTCTACTCTTTAAGCGTCTTGGATTTCAGAGATGATAATGATGATTACGTGGCTTGCAATGATGATGATTACCCGGATTTGAAGCGTGAGGCAATGATAGTGGTGCTTGGAAATAACATGGTAGTGATGATTGTAGATAGAGTGAAGATTTGTGGTGGTTGACAATGGTGGTGATTGAAGGTGATGAAGAGTTTGTTGTGGTGGTTGAAGGTGAAGGTGGTGGTTAGAAAACGGTTATGAGAAGATGATGAGAGAAAATGAGGGAAGGGAGAAGAGTTACGGTTTGAAACTGAAAATGAAAAAGTGAAGTCCTTCTTGAAAAAGTGAGGTGAGAGTTTATATGATGTGAATGTATGAGTGTTATGGTGGAGTTGCATGTAGAGTAGTTTCTCACTAAACTTAATGGACAAGGATAAGCACATGTGGTACTTCTTATACACGCTTTTTGCAATTCAGAACCGTGCATGGCTTAATGAAGAAATATGCTAATGAATCTTAACACCCATGCTGCATCATTTTCTAGTCCAGTTTTCATGTATGCCTTGTAGTCACACATTGCCCAATATGCTCACTTTACATGCTAATATCTCAGACCATGGTTCATTACTTGATTCACTTTTGGGCTCATTGTAAAGAGGGTGTGGAATAGAAGAAGTTTTGTGTTGATGATCTCTTGAAATAAGGCTTGTATCCCCCTCAAAAATGTAATGAAACATGACAATGCATGACTGCCTTGTGTTCATGCGCGCGCCCCACTCTTGCCCTGCCTATATGTCGTATCCGTGTGTGAGACTTTGAGATTTCCTCTTTTGCTCTACAGCTAGTCAAAAGCCTTGATTCTTGTATCTAATGAAAGAGGACATGGAAGAGATCATGTTGCAATTGGATTAGAATTCCCAATATGCCTGTGTGTCTTTAAAAATTGAATTGAAAACGGCACGCCATGTGTTTGTGGAATTGCATGCGTATGCCCTAGGAACCTGGCCCAGCTTGCCATGCAGTGGTGATTTGATGAGGGTGTGACTTTAAGGCTCTGTATCTTCCCAAAAACTAACCAAAAGTCAATGACACTCAATTGTTTGGATAGAGGGCATGGAGGAGAGTATTTTGATACTGAGATTGGGTCAAATAGATATTTGTAGCTCCTTATAATCAAGTTCCAAAATGGAACGCCACGTGCTTGTGAAAATGCTGCCCGTGACTTAGAAATCTTGCCCAGCCCCATGACTTGCACAAATGAATTTCTTCAATCTTCAAACCTTTATAACTCTTGATCTAAACTTCAAATGGAAAAACTTCCAACTACAAATTTGTAGAGGGCTGTGATTTGAACACTTTTGATGTTGAGCTTGTCTTAAAATGGAGTCTCTTTGTTTGTGTAAAATTGACCTGAAGTGAGCTGGTCAACCATTTCCAAATCTCTTAAAATTTTTCTAAGTGTTAAACTTTCTATTTTTGGTAATTCCATTTTCAACTAACTTCCAAATTTGGAAAGTCTTGATTTTCTTGATTTTATTTTATTTTGTTGACTTTCTTTGACCGATTCTCCACCAAAAGTCAATATTTGACAGTTGACCTTGATTTTGACCAAAAAGTCAACTTTTCCCGATTCTTCCGATTCCAGATGAACTTCCCGATTAATCAGTTTTCAATCCGATTCTCAATCAGTTTTCAACCAAAGAAGCTTCAATGAACATTTCTTCAGGACAACCACATTTCACATTCAAAAGCACCTCCTGATTAAATTTTGACCAAAAAGTCAACAAGGTTGACTTTGGTCAAAAACCTGATTAACTTGAGATTTGTATCTTTTAACTAGAGCTTTGAGTCGGAGAGAATGAAACCCTGATTTTAGGAGAACTTCAATGGAAATGAGGCCATATAACCAGACTTCAAGCCTTCTCTTTTGAACCAAGATACCTCCTACATAGAAGCTCTTTTTCCTCAATTCTGGATAGTAACCATGATACGGATGAATGTAATGGATGAATGGCCTATATGAGGTATGCACATGAATGTAATAAGAAGGCCAAATGGGGAATAAATAAGTGGGCAAATTTTGGGGTGCAACACATATAATAATATAAGTAAACATTTTAAGGCAGGCAAATGAACATTCCAGGAAAACAAAAACAAATAAAAATAAACAAATAATTTAAAATTTATTAAAAAGATGAACCTCCCCCAAACCCTAAAAATGGCAGGTTTGCCAAACCCTAAAAACTTGCCAAACCTAAACCCTGCCAAAACCTATAGGAGCATAGTATTCACTATTAAGTTTTCCCCAGCAGAGTCGCCAGCTGTAGCAACCTGCCTAAAAAATTAATGTTTAGAGTCGCCACCTATTCTACCAAGGCGAATAGGAAACCTTTAATGGTTGTGAGATTCAAGGTAAGATACTATATTCGGGTTAAGGGAAGGTGTTAGGCACCCAAAACCCTTTCCTAAAGGTTAACATTGCAAAGATTAGGGTTAGGGCAAAAGCATAAAAAAGGGGGTAACAGACAGTTATTAGGGTTAAAAGATTAATTATTGAACATGATTAAGATTTGGAGGAGGGGGACTCGCCTTGTTGCCAAGTGCCTACGTACCTCCTTAGGGAGGATCAGAGTCTACGTAGTTCGGGAAAGGGTTGTACGCCCTTAGAATTAGAAATTTGATAGGGTTGGGAATTTGCCTCAAAGGCTTTTGAAATAGCCTATGATAATGTGTAATTTGATACTGGAAATTTTGAAAAGTTTGGGAAGTGTTTTAAGAGTGGGCGTACAACCCTGATTTAATTTGTACTATTAACCGCAATAATTGATTGATTCAATTACCATAGTTAAAAGATTAATAATTTGCACCATTACCAATTTTAATCGATTGATTCGATTATCACTAATAATGAATTAAGGTATATTTTAATAATTTTATAGAATTTTTATATGCATTGTTACCCCTCGTAATCGATTGATTCGATTAAAAAGAATAACAAATTAAATCGAAGGGAAGACGGTTAATCATCACAACTAATAAAATAGTTGCAACCATTTAACCAAATAGGGAGTAATTTTATTTTAATTAAATAGCATTTTAATTAAAATTATTGTTGACCATAGCGATTAATCGATTTAATCGGCACGAACAACAAATTATAATCTAATACAAATATTATATATTAATTTATTTAGAAAATAACTATTATTATATAAATAAATATATTAAAAAAGAATTAATTAAGATAAATATATTAATTAAAATTTATTTAGTTATTAGGGTTGTGATTTAATAAGGTGGCTATTAGGGTTCATATCATAGGGACCTAATCAAGGGCGTTGGATCAGGCTGAGTGGAGAATTGAATGGCCAGATCTGGCAGGCGCATGGTAATGCCTATAGCATGAGGCGCATGGGATAACTGGTTAGAAATTCAGAAAAAATAATATGTTGGAGGGGAGGCTCGAACCCATGACCTCTCCCTCCCATACGCGCTTCTCAACCATCCCTACTGAATGAGTTAGTTGTTTAGTACACGCGCGCAATGGATAATATAGAAAGACTGGAAAACGCAATGGGAAACGCGCGCGAATTTCAAACACACGAATCAGATGAGGACACCTCATCGTCTTCCCCAAACAACCCTGTAAATTTCTGCAAAATTGGCTACGATTTAGCTACAAACGTGTTCGTAGCCTTTTGACTTGAATAATAGCGATTAGCACATACTTCTCAATAAATATTTCGCACCCCCTCTAAATGTTTCGTCCCAACCCTACGAACCCAACCATGTACCTAATTTAACCTAATTTTTACCCTAATTAAAAGCCCCAAGTTAGAACCCTAGAAACTCAAAACGGCCGTTAATGGCAAAGCAAGATTAAGGCACGTAAACTCCACACAATTAATCCAGAAATAATCAGTGCATCAAGGCAAGCCAAAACATATGATTAAAACATCATGAAAGTGTCTATAACATGCTAATCGATCCAAAGTTAGAAGTGACTTACTTTGACAAAATTGAGGTAATTCTGGGGGTGTTGATGCTATGCTATGATCCAGACACGTTCCAAATGCCACGAGCAAGCTTTTGGAACCTTTAAATCTCCCTGAAAACCTCTGATTCTTTGAAACCGAATTTGAATTTCTTGATGACTTTTGAGTTCTTGTACGTGTGCCTCTTTCTGAATTTTTCGTCCCCTATTCTGTTGCTTGATGTTGTGTACTTATAGGGGAGAGAATTAGGTCTAGAAAAGAGCCCAAAAAGCCTTTGAATCCAAACTTCTTTCTTTGAGAAATTTGATTTTGTTTCTTGAATAAAAAGTTTCTTTTTTTTGCCAAAATTATGTACCAATCTCCTCCCATTTGATTTAGCACGAAAATTATAATATATTTGCCATTAATACT
The DNA here is from genome assembly GCF_029867415.1 of Vicia villosa. Lineage (NCBI taxonomy): Eukaryota > Viridiplantae > Streptophyta > Magnoliopsida > Fabales > Fabaceae > Vicia > Vicia villosa. The sequence continues at coordinate 309,661 of NW_026705087.1, read as the reverse complement.
GATTGGAATTCATCAAAATATATTTTCCATCAAAATATTTGATTTCTCACTTATTTACATCATTAAAAATTAATTTTAAATGAAATAAAATTGTGTAAAAAATCAAATAAAGTGATAAAATTCGTGGTATAGGTTTTGGATAACTTATGGGCCAAGTTCAAGTCATAAAAGTATGGGCCTATTTGCTAAAAATCCAATTTGAACCTCCTTTTTTCACATTTGGTCCTCCAAAATCACCCAACTTTGATCAAGCATATCTCCTTCAATTTTTAAGCTATGAGGGAGTTCTAATACTTTTTGGAAACCTCAACATGTCCTCCACAAGCCACTTTGGAACATATTTTTCATTTGGAGCTTTTATCTTGATCATATCTTCCTTAACAAAAAACTGCTTTTGAAGGATGCCTGAAAATGACCTGTAATCTTTTGTACTGTACCTTTCAAATGAAGCATTTCTAGCCCTAGCTTGTGAGAGAAAAAGTTGTAGAGAATCCAATTTCCTTCAAAATAGGCTTTGAGTGGGGAATTTTTGATGTTCCAGGTGAAAGTTATGCCCAGTCAAAGTTGGGTTGACTTTCTCCTAAAGAAACCCTAATTTAAACCTTTTTGTATTTGTTCATCTCTGAGTTTCTATTAACGGAATCATGATCAAGCTTTGATCAAATGATGGATATACATCCCCATACTTGTTGTGTGACCAATGGTTAGAAGTTTGGATCATGCCTTGACTTTGGATTTGAATTAGTTGATTGTAGATCTTGGGACTGTTTGTGCAGGTAACCTTTGGAGTGATGCCTTGACTTTTGCCATGGAGTTAAATTAGATCACTATAAACCATATACCCTTGATTAGGAGCCTTATCTCATTGATCCCTCTTAGAGGAATCTCAAACCCTAGCCTTAGGAGGCTCTTGGCTAGGAGTGTTGCTTGAATGGAACCCTAGTCTTTGAATCTTTGTAAGTGAAGTAGATGGGGCAAATTTTGGGGTATGACAACACCCAAACAATGAATGCTTATGTATTCTTTGTTTGTGTGTATGCATAGATTCAGGGTTGAAGAGTATGAGAAATTTTAGTATGTGTTTATAGTTTCATCATCTTGAAAATGATGCATGTATGATGTATTTATAGTGGTGCAAGTTGGAGGCAAAAGGGAAACCTAAAAATGTGAAAAAGAATGCATGTTTTTTATCATATCCTTCCAGTAATCAAATCTTTCTCCATCAAAGATTGGAGGTTTGGTGTTGTATTGATCTCTTTCAATGATAACTGGCATAGGCGGTGGTGGAATGGACATAGTGTTTCATAGAAAAACTATAGATCTTTATCTAACACGATTAAGTGTTTGATAATAATCAATACCAGAACTGGAACTCTGTTGCCAATTGAAGGTGCGTGAGACACAAGAAAGGCGGGTTTGAGTTGGGTTTCAAGGTTTAAAATCAAATTCTTCCCAAGTCAAAAACAAAAAAACACAAAAACAAAAAATAAATAACACAATTATTTTTATCATGGTTCACTGTTAACGAAATTAATCCAGTCCACCCGCCAAGGAGATTTTTCCTTCTCAACAAGGACTTAATCCACTATAACCAAATTGATTACAGATACCACAACAAAGAAAAACTGTCAATGTTACAAACTACAAAGACTACCCGTCATTGTCTTCTTGAGAAATCCGACTATAACCTAGTCTCTCAAGGAACTATCAACTTACAAGTTGAATACAAATGTTTGTGTTTACAAAGATGCTTCTTGAAAGCAGATTACACAAGTTTAAATACATTAAAATAACACAAAAATTGTTAAGAAAGTATATTAACAAAATCTCACTTGCTGCAAGTTAACGAACAACAGTTCACTTGCTTACAAAATTATATAAAGAAATAATCAGAGATATTTAACATCGTTTCAACGTAGGTTTTGTAGAGAATCATTATTATCTTCAATCTTCCAAGTATTCCTTTTATAGTCAAAAAGAAGTTCGTTGAAGGGTAGAATTGGAATACTCAATTTCTGTTGTTTTGTCCGTAACGGTCAGTGAGGAAGTGGTCGACAACATAGTACCATAGTACAGTTCTTGCACCACCAAAACAGGGTAGTGAGAACATATGTACCTCGTACTATTTTCTCACTTAAACCAATTTTGAACTTATCTTCTAATCTTTATAGGCTTATGATAGTTGTTGATGAAGCATGCTTAGAAGGACCAAACTTGAATCTTCAGAGCTTAAGTCTTCAGATTCGTCAGAACTTGTTCATCCATGACACCGTCTTCACGGTCTTCAGCACTTGGTCTTTAGAATATATGACTTTAGAATCTTCAGAACTCGTTCTTCCAGAACCTTGTCTTCAAAATCTTTAGAACTTGGACAACAGAATCTCAAAGATAAAGGACAACAGAATCTCAAAAGAAAGCACAATTATAAGCTAAACTGGCTTTTATTGCTGTTAATCAAGAGGCTATAGGTGCTCAAATTTAGAATGTGGTTTGATGATATTGCATCTAAACCTCATTTTCATTGGTTTAATGATATTTCTCTTCAGAATCTTTTCTTATTTCGTTTACTCTTTGTTTTTGTTGATGACAAATGGGGGAATAAGATACATGAGTATTTAAGCACTTGATATATGATAGTTAATTTCTTGATTAAATTATGAACATTATTTTATTATGCTTTAAAGTTCAAATTAATTAACCTGTATAAAACTTAGGGGGAGCTTACAAACGTCACTCTTTGGACTATTAGACTCAGGGGAAGCTTACAAACCTCAGACCCTGGAGTCAACTTGTTAATTAAATGAAAAACCATTGTTCTTAAATACTTGTGTTTATCATCCTCAAAAAGGGGGAGATTGTTGGAACATAATTGGTTTGTACCATATCCCTAAGGTTTTGATGATAACAAAGCATTTAAAGAACAATCAGGTATACTAATATATGTTCAAGTGTGCAGAACCATAGACTAAAGTTGTGATATAAATTAAGTTCTAGCACTAAAAGTTGAAAATTAAGAGAAGCTTGAAGATCTAGATACTAAAGGATCAGAATCTGAGCATCAGACTCTGAAGACTCAGACTCTAAAGGAGGTCAACTTCTAAAGATCAGACTCTAAAGAAAATCAACCTATGAAAATCCATACTCTGAAGACTTAGACTCTGAAGCTAGTTAACATAAGGATCAAGAAGACTCTAAAAGGTCACTCTCAGACTCGGAGGTCATTTTGTCTTCTTCTGATCGCGTGCAGAACCAAACAAAAATATGCACATACAACAAGGATGGAATGGATAATTCCTTTGGAGGCAAATAAAATTCAAATGTCTTTTGTAAGGCGATAACCATATCAAGTAACATTCTAACGTCTATGATCAAAGCTTCTCCAAGACTCACTTGTCCAAGAACTCTTCTTCAACGAGTCTTTTATGTCTCTCTATTTAAGGAGCTGAAGACTTGAAGAAAACTAATAAACTATTGACAAAAAATGAGTTATTGCTCTGTCAAACCAAAAGCAGAAGTTTAACTTAGAATTTCTTAACACTTGTATATCTTAGAAATTCTTAAGTATTAAGAGTCTTTCTGTGTCGTATTTTGTTTACACCTCTGATTATATATCAAGTGTAATACTTAAACAATCTCTCATTGGTAGGTTATATTTTTAGAAGTCTCTTGCTTGTGCGCTTGAGCATCTGAAGTATCTTGCCTGTGTGCTTGAGAATTAGAAGTCCTTTACTTGTGTGTTTGAGCAATGGAAGTCTATTACTTGTGTGCTTGAGCAATTGTAATCAGTAGTGATTATAGTGAAATCCCTTGGCATTACAAGGGAACTGGAATACTCATGTTTTATGGAAGAAACCTGGATAAATTGCTTATGTCTCTCTTTCTCTTACTTAACTCTGATATTGCTTTTATCTGCCGCAAATAACTAACCTTGAATCAGATTCTATACATTGTGTTCAGATTGTGATAAGAGTGTTTTTGAAAAAGAAAGAAAAAACCAACAAAATTCAACCCTTGCTTCTTATGTTTTTCTCACCTTCAATAAGGTTAGAAAGTAAACCACAAAAGGAATGTTTAAGAAAAAGGGGATTCCCTTGTTATACACCAATAATAAGCTGCCTAGCCTCTCTTATGCCAGCGTCTACCAATACACGCATATCAATATAACATTTTTTCTGTTTTTTTGACGTTGCATTCAAGGGGTGATGCCGTTGACAAAACTCCAACTCTCAAAGAAAGATATCAATTTCTTCTTCATATAAATATCCACTTGAGAAAATTTTCCATTCTTAAAGACGTAAGTTGTAGAGTCCTCCAAGAATTTGGTGTGTGGCCAAAACTTGGATATTTTATACGAACATTGGTAAGGCGACCCAGGTTTTGTGGTACACGGGTTAACTTGGGCCATCTCGGTGAGGAGAGAAACAAAGTAGAACTGGTCCATGAAATGCTTCACACTTTGTGGGTAAATATTGACCCCACGATGAATCTGAGGAGTTGTATTGGGCTTTAAAGAGATGGAAAAAAACATCATTTTCGGGACTCCCCTATTGTTCTTGCATAAATTTTGAAAGACTTTGACGTATGCCAACTCACTAAATGAAATTGTGTAGGAGAAATTAATAAATTACTAAGAACTCTAATCTCTAAGTCGTTGAAAGAAAGACATGAACCTATCAAAGAAATTAGAAATTCAAGAAAAGGAATTATACTACAAAAAAATATCAATTTTCCAGGTGAATAGCACCCCGCAAATGCAAATATCATCTTGCAACGTAACAATTGCGGGGTGGACAAAACACCTCACAAAAACGTTAGTCGCAACTTTTTGCAAGGGGAAACGCAGTTTGCAAGTTTTCCAAGTGGTTTTCACTTTGCAATTTTTCCAGGTGAAAAGCACCCCGCAAGTCTTTTATCAGAGTTACACGCAGACCAGAGCAGAGAGAGCAGGAGTGCAGGGTGGTTCAGAGCAGAGCAGAAAAAGATTGAAACTTGCGGAGTGAAACTCACCTGGCAAACAGTAAATGAGCTAATAAAAAAATGGTATATTTATATTATTCTAAATATTAAATTATTAATATTTAGAATAATATAAATATAATAAATCATAACTATCAGGATACACAACTACGTGTGCTATTGATAATACAATTCTTCCTAAAACAATAATCAAATCATAATATCATAACTATCATAAATATATTAAAAATAGTAATAAATGTTAATACAATATTTATGTTTCTACATTATTTATGTTTATCATAATAATAGAGGTTAATAATATTCAGTTTCCTAAAATATAATATTTAATTATTTAATATATAATAAAAAATATTCTGTCTTAACAAATAATAATAATATTTTTTTATAATAATAAAATATTCTGTTTTATAAAATAATTAACTATTCAGATTAATAAAAATAAAAAATATATTCTATTTTTACAAATTTCAGCATATATTTCTACTAATTTTAGCATCTATTTGTTCACATTTAAGCATATATTTGTACCTAATTTCAACATACAAAAATTATACAGCATATTTTTATACCCATTTCAACATATATTTCTACACATGTTCATACAACATACAGACCAAATATTTCTATCAAACAAACCAATTAAATATTTTTTAAAATAATAAAAAATTTATAAATATGTGTACCTTTGTAAATGGATTTGATGAAAATATAGAAAGCATATCCGAATCCAGCAAAAAATTTGAGTATTTGGGTCTTAATTTTGTATTAAAATGGAGAGAATTGAGAGATATAGAGGAGTTGGGAAACGGTTGGAGAATGAGAGTGTTAGTTCTCTGTTTTTAGAGTTGGCCCAATTTTTGTAAAACAAATAAAAGAATCAGTGTGTATAAATGTATAAGATTAATAGGTACAACAAAGAGTCCCACTAAAATGATAGAACATGTTATGTTGGAGTAATTCAACATCTAGAATAACATGTCACATGAGATGTTACGACATCATGCCCGAGCTGAAGTGAAGAGTTCTAATTAAATCTATGTGATTTAATTACTACGGAAGAATGCAGAATATTCAGGGATATTGTGCAAATCAAATAAAGGCGTGGTATATTATTTGACAGGTCTGAAGAATCAATAAGAAGATTTGAGGAATCATTCAGAAGAATCAAATCAGAATATTTGAAGATTATATAGTTTATAGGGTTAAATAAGTTTTTGGTCCCTATAAATATTACAGTTTTCATTTTTAGTCCCTCCTTGCGTTTAGGCAACGGTTTTTACAAAAAAACTGTTGCCAAAACTCAAAAGGGACTCCTTTCAGGAAGTAACTCTGAATCTGACTATTTGAAAGATAGCTGGGCCATTTATATTAGGGCTGTTCGAGGGATGATATAATATCCACAACACCAAGTTCAGATGTATGGAAGGAACTGATGTTCTATGACATGTTAGAACATTACTTTAGCAAGTATGCAGCTATCGGTTGAAGAACAGATGTTTTGGGAGTTAAACAAAATAATGTGATTAATTTTGTTTAGAACCTACTCCTTACCTAGAAGAGGAGACATCTAATTTGTGCAAGTTGATTAGGACACAATCAATAGTCTGTCCACCTCTGTGTTAGTTTATTACTGGCCAAGGTATGTAGATGTACATTAGTCGAGCTCTTAAGAAGTCATAAAGGCATCACTACGGAAGACCTTATGTAGGATAATCTCATAACTGAAGAACTCTTTGGATCAAAGAAACCAGATGAATGGAATATTCATC